>NC_091151.1:23853200-23958321 GCF_040958095.1 Procambarus clarkii | reverse complement strand
TACATTTAAGAGTATGTAGTTTGTTACCAGTAACAGACGACCAACAAGCCTGCCAACGGGTAAGGATGGAGGAATGGATAACCGGATAAAAGTCGGAATATGGAACGCCTTTACGATAGATGGGACAAGAGCGGACAGCTTCCTTGACGGCAGCATCCGCACGCTCATTTAAAGAGACACCAATATGGCTGGGAACCCAACAAAACTCAACCGACTTACATTTACTGTGAACAGTCAATGTTGGATCTCGACAACTACTGGATGAAACGGATTAAAGAACCGAGAGCCATGAGGGCACTGCGAGAGTCAACAACAACTACAAAGGAAGACTGATCACGAGAAAGCAGGAGACGAAGAGCATAGAGAATAGCATAAAGCTCCGCTGTGAAGATGCTAGTCTCCGGAGGTAAGCGACACATATAAGCACGATCAGGGAAAACAAGAGCAGCCAACACCGTCCACAGACTCAGACCCATCGGTGAAGACAGAAACGGAGCGGGAGTGAGAAGCAAAGTGCTCAAGGAAAAGGGGGCGACTGTGGAAGGGGGGACTCTCCATGGGGGCAAAGAAGGAACAACACGAGGAGGAACATTAGAAATACGAACAGAAAGAGAAGCCTGTAAGCGAGATAACCGGACAGAAAGAGGAAGGTGGTGAAGAGGAACAGGAGCCGCAGGAGGAGTAAAATTTAAAGCACAACAGAGGCGAGAAGAAGGATGTTGCAAGGACCGCGCAAGATAGCGAAGACAGTTCCTGAGAGAAACAGTGTCAACATACAAGCCGAGGACGGGAGTCGAACGAAAGGCACCAGAACTGAGGCGCAACCCAGTATGGTGCAAAGCATCAAGATGGCGAAGAGTAGAAGGAGAAGCAGACGAGTAGCAGGGTAACCATAATCGAGCTTAGACAGGACGAGAGAGGAATGTAAAACAAGGAGAGTGCGCCTATCCGCTCCCAAGAAGTATGGGACAATACCCGTAGGAGGGTAAGGGCCTTAGAGCATTCAACACGGAGGTAAGAGAAATGGGGAAACTAAGACAAACGAGTGTCTTAATCACCCTGACAGCAAAGGGTAAGAACATCGACATATAGCGGAGAAGACGCCTGAAGGAAGAGAGGAAAGAAGACCATTGAGGGCAACCAGAAAAAGAGTAGTGCTCAGAACACTACCCTGGGGCACACCTTCGTATTGCTGAAAAGAGGCAGAGAGAGCGGTACCAAGCTGCACCCGAAAGGAACGACGAGAGAGTCTTCGCAGCAAAAGCAGTACGAATATAGACTTCCAAGTTCATCAGGACAGCTGTCGTGCTGCGGCACTTGCTAAAACCAAATTGAGAAGGGGAGAGGAGGTGATGGTGCTCCAGGAACCACATCAGACGAACGTTAACCATACGTTCAAAGAGTTTGCAGACAACTTGTAAGAGCAATAGGGCGAAAGTCCTTAGGGGATGTTCCCAGAGACCTCTGATTTGCGAACAGGGAGGACAACGGCATCGCGCCAGTCCTCAGGGACTGACCACGACTCCCAGATCCGATTATACAGACTCGGTAAATACTGAGACGTGCACGGAGGGAGATGGTGAAGCATCTCATAATGAATACCATCGGAGCCCGTCGCCTTAGAACGGCAGAGGGCCAAGGCAGAACGAAGCTCAGAGAGAGAGAGAGAGAGAGAGAAGGAATCGTTATAGGGAAGTCGAAGATGAGTGCAGAAATCGAAAGGACGAGACTCAAGTACAGGTTTACGAAGAAGGAAAGATTGGGGAAAATGAAGACCAGCCCTACAGAAGAAAAGTGGGAACCCAGTTCGGTAGCGACCTGCAACGGGTCCGCCACAAGAGTACCACGTAGGTGAAGGACCGGTGAAACATCGGGAACGAACTTACCCGCTATCTTGCGGACACGCTTCCAGATCTGTGACAGAGGAGTTTCAGACGTAATGGTGGAGACATAAGATGCCCAACAATCACGTTTAGCTGTACGGATGGCCCTACGGGCCACCACACTCGCCTTCCGAAAGAAAAGAAAAGAATTGGCCGTCTGCCGACGGCGGTGTCTCTTCCAGGCTGCACTCTTACAGCGGACAGCCCGAGCACAGTCTGCATTCCACCAGGGAACGCACTTCCATGGACCCTGAAAGGAAGAGCGAGGAATAGAGCGGAGGGCAGCGTCGAAGACAGTGTCATGAAAAGGAGAGAGGGAGGGAGAGGCAGAAGGGAGAGGTCAGAGAGAGTTGCACTGAGGGTAAAGAGGTTCCAGTCCACTTTCGCAAACTACCACCTTGGGAAGGAGAGGGGAGGCGAAAAGAGAAAAAGGAAACAAGGAGGGGTAAATGGTCACTGCCATGGAGGTCATCAAGAACCTGCCACGTGAAATCTAAGTAAAGAGAAGACGAGTAAAGAGAAAGATCAAGACAGGAAAGGGTGCGAGTCCGAGAGTCCAAATGCGTGGGCCCACCAGAATTCCGATGAGACAGGGAAGAAGAGAGGATAAACGGCTCAAGAAGGCGACCCCGGGTGTTCGTCAGAACATCACCCCAAAGGGAATGACGACAATTGAAATCACCCACAGGAGGACAGGCTCCGGTAAGAAGTCCAGTAAGTGTTGTCGGAAAATCCGACACCATTTAATATCATACAGACAGATAATAGTTGCTGTGTTGTATAAACAAGTTACCCATAGAAAATGTAACTTGTAGTGGAATTCCCGTCTATAGAAAACGGGATATCATTACCACACACTATTATATATTCACCACCTATTATGGTGGGAATTATTCTTAAATATATTAGTCTTTGGACTTTACCATCATAAAAACATCTCATATAAATTAACTTAATTATCAATATTAAAGTAGAGTAAATGTGACCCTTCTATCACTTTCTGTCATCTGGACAATGTAAGCCAGGCGTCAGTGGTGAGGGAGGGGCAGCCATTGTTTATACTGAGACCAGAGGCGCAGGGAGCAATTCGGCTCCTGTTAATTTTACTTGGACGAAGTGTTATGGAAACCAAAGGTGTACCATCATCAACACGCTGTCAACAAAACAAGTTAAGTGTTCTACCGAAACCCATTTATCTATCATTTGTGGCCATTGATGTCATTAGGTAGGGTGTCCCGGTTAGAACACGAGATCGCCTCATACTAAAGGTAATTAAGCCTAGGTCTGTATGGTTCCATGTACAGTGTTTTCTCTGATATACCTGTCATATACTAGGATTCTGGCTTCACGGCTAGCGCCCTTTTGACAGGTCAAGACGAGGAAGCATGCTTTGTGCATCAGTTACCAGGGTGTTGGAAGCTACCTCAAAGAGGGAAAATGTGGTGTCTACATCCTGGTTATACCTGGTGGACTAAGGCCTGCTGTACAAATAAGATAAGGAACCTCTTCAATGTTCAATAATGTATGTAGTCTAATACTGTAGTTTGATTGGCGGCATATATATAAATTTAATAAACCCCCCTAATGTGTAGAGGATCGATTTGTGAGATTATGAGATTATTGCAGAAATACAGTCCACTTATCATCATACAAATTGCTATCGAAGTATATAAATTAACGTAAATATAAATTCTATATAAATTCATATAAATTAAATAAATATAAATCTCACAGGTCGGTTCCCACATTATTTGGTCATCTTTGAACCGGATGACAGATTATTGGTCCTATGAACCCATATTTGGTCATCTTAGTAACGGATGAACCAGTTAACCAGTGGATTCATTAAATAAACTAGTGCAGTGTGATTTAAACAAAGGCCTGCAGTCAAAGACGGCGGCGTTGCCTCAAGAGTGAGTTCACGAGCCCCGCTCAGTTCAGATCAGCCTTAGTCAGCGGTTTCATGCACACCCACAGATTTGGTGGCGTGTTATTCTGTGAAATGACAGCGCTAATATTGAAGCCAGCCAAAGTAGTGGCTGTGGTTTCGCGAGATTGTTCACGGATTTCGTGGTGTTAAATATCGCGAGAGATTATCCACGAATTGTGGAGTTTATTTCGCGAGGTCACTAATAATATTTAATATTTCTTGATAATATTAGAAGTTTTATAGAGGCTAATTAAGAGGCTATCATCAATAATTGTGTATATTATTTCTCCAAAACAAAGAATTATTTAATATATATTGCACTAGTGTTCACAATATAATATTTACTAATTGCCAACCCACAACAGGGTAGGATATTACCACTGACTAGTTGAACTATTACCGTTCATCCTAGTCCCATTATTACCATAGTCAGTTGTACTATATTGAACAACCTAGCACCATTAATGAATGGTATAGACCCTATTTTGGGTGTAATTTTTATCAACTCGAGTTGAGTTGTATATATAATAATTTACTTATGATCATCACACCTTTGAGTGATTAATTAGTGTCTCTTCCATCCTAGGGTGATATAGAATGGCTAACCTAAAGGTACTTCCATGACACTGGTTTATCACTCAAATCATTAGTGTGTATGATTGTATATATATAATGTGTATTAATTTTAAGTGCTAACCTCTAGTGGAGGTAGGATTATCGCCTAGTGAGTGCAGAAATTTTATCCTAGGCTACCATCAGTACTTGCTCACAATTTATGAGCCAGTGGTGCCCAATTAACAAGTCACACAACATAGACTATTGTGATACCCAATTCAACACCTGTAACAGGTGTAGAAGAGGTAGGCACCATGCAGCACTGTGCAAATATACGAAATTAACGTATTCAAGACCCAAGGTGGAAGATAGCATTCCCACCACAGTACAGTACTGCAAGGTGCAACAAACAAAGAGTGTCCAATCGGCAAAGTCTAAAGGTAATACGACTTTGCCTACTGCCCAAATTACCATCCTGAATAAGAGGGCCAAGGTCCATACCCATGGGTTGTTTGACCAAGGATCCCAGAGAACATATGTCACTAAAAAGTTGGCAGATGAACTACAATTAAAGCCTGTAGCCCAGATGTCATTCAATATCTCAGGGTTTGTAACAGATGCAGGACCTCAAGTCTACCAGGTGGTACAACCATCAGTACGCTTAGGCAGGTACATCTGTCGAGTACAAGCCATTGTGGTCGACAAAATACCAGTAGACTTACAAGTTCAAGGTCTGAGAGCTACAGCCAAATTCCTGAAAAATAGAGGAATAAAATTGGCAGATAACATTAAGTCTGATCACCTCACCGACTTCGGTCTCCTTGTAGGGGCAGACTATTGCCATTGATTCATCGGTAGCCCTACTAAATATCAGGGCATAACCATGTTAAACTCTGCAGGAGGTAAATTACTCTCAGGCCCAGTATCAAGCCTGAGGAGACCTATGACTGCAGATAAACAATACCAATAGAAATCTAAATTTGTCAGCTGATTATATTTCTCCAGTAGCATTATACTAAGGAGATTACAGCTGACTATACCAACAGAGGTTGATGTTAGTATCATCATTTAAAGCTGGAGATGAGTTCATGAGGCCTCAGTGGCAAATCAGTGAACAGTAGCCTAAACAGCTACAAGTCACTGCGACCAATGTCACTGAACCCACTGCAGTCTCAGAACCATACTTTACTTCAATGATGAGCTATTCAATCTTCTGAATCAATTAACTAAATTAAACCCCAATAAATTTGATGACTGATTTGATACATTTATTATTTAATCAAGATGTATTCCATGGGCCTCATTGTTTATATATCAGTGACCAGTTACCTGAACAAACTTCAAGTTATATCTAATGTCACTGATGTCACTGCAGTCCCTGAATCATACTTGACTGTAGTACTTGATCACATCCAGTCTTCTGGGTTAAATAATATGTATTTAGGCTTGAATATTAGCCTTTCAAGAGTTGACAGGGAAATGAAATCGCATTAGACTTCTAACCCCTGCAACTCTAGTACGGGACATCCGTCCTGTACGAACAGACGCACAAATGTGTGATTACTAACTACTAACATGAAATTAATCTAATAATTCGAAGGAGGAGTATCGGTGTTCGTCTGTTCTAATTAGGACTTCGACCCATGAGCAGCCCCTGGGGAATTATGTCGGAAAATCCGACACCATTTAATATCATACAGACAGATAATAGTTGCTGTGTTGTATAAACAAGTTACCCATAGAAAATGTAACTTGTAGTGGAATTCCCGTCTATAGAAAACAGGATATCATTACCACACACTATTATATATTCACCGCCTATTATGGTGGGAATTATTCTTAAATATATTAGTCTTTGGACTTTACCATCATAAAAACATCTCATATAAATTACTTAATTATCAATATTAAAGTAGAGTAAATGTGACCCTTCTATCACTTTCTGTCATCTGGACAATGTAAGCCAGGTGTCAGTGGTGAGGGAGGGGCAGCCATTGTTTATACTGAGACCAGAGGCGCAGGGAGCAATTCGGCTCCTGTTAAATTTACTTGGACGAAGTGTTATGGAAACCAAAGGTGTACCATCATCAACACGCTGTCAACAAAACAAGTTAAGTGTTCTACCAAAACCCATTTATCTATCATTTGTGGCCATTAATGTCATTAGGTAGGGGTGTCCCGGTTAGAACATGAGATCGCCTCATACTAAAGGTAATTAAGCCTAGGTCTGTATGGTTCCATGTACAGTGTTTTCTCTGATATACCTGTCATATACTAGGATTCTGGCTTCACAGCTAGCGCCCTTTTGACAGGTCAAGCCAAGGAAGCATGCTTTGTGCATCAGTTACTAGGGTGTTGGAAGCTACCTCAAAGAGGGAAAATGTGGTGTCTACATCCTGGTTATACCTGGTGGACTAAGGCCTGCTGTACAAATAAGATAAGGAACCTCTTCAATGTTTAATAATGTATGTAGTCTAATACTGTAGTTTGATTGGCGGCATATATATAAATTTAATAAACCCCCCTAATGTGTAGAGGATCGATTTTGTGAGATTATGAGATTATTGCAGAAATACAGTCCACTTATCATCATACAAATTGCTATCGAAGTATATAAATTAACGTAAATATAAATTCTATATAAATTCATATAAATTAAATAAATATAAATCTCACAGGTCGGTTCCCACAAGTGTTTCAGATCAGGAAGAGAAAGTGGGACACTCTTGGGGAAATTAATGGAACAAACAGTGCACCATTTCCCCACAAAGATACGAGCAGCAGAACAATGGAGAGGCGAAGGAAAAAGTAAGGAGACAAAGGGAACATCAGAGCGAATCAAGAGAGCAGAAGAGTTTAGAGCCCCAGCAACAGCTGGGGGGGGGAGAGAAAGGAATAGCCACGAAAGCAACCAGGACGAGCACCAAGCATCGGCTCCTGGAGACAGACACAAAGGAGCGAAAACCGCGAAATTAGAAGTTGGGGTTCAAGGTAATTGGCGTAATAACCCCGAACGTTCCATTGAAGAATAGACATCGATGAGAAGAGAAAGGACAACAACAGAGAACAAGGAAGAAACAAAGGTGAAAGAGCAACATAGCACGTTAAAGAAGATCAAAGTCGGGATCTGGGTCAGCAAAGTCAGGGTTAGGGGGCATGGGTAAACTGAGCAAAGACGGAGGGAAGGAAGCAGGAGAACAGACCAGAGATGGACAGGCGGGGTCCAGAGGAGGAGGAGGAAGAGGAGGAGGCAACCGAGAGGAGCAGTCAAGGACAGCAGCAGGAAGAGGGGGGAGTAGAAAGAGGGGAGCGCACCTCAGCAAGGGCAGCAACTGAGAGGGAAGCGGGGGCCAAAGAAACCTCCATAGTAGGAACAGGGGGTGCAACCACCGAAATGGAAGGGGAAAGGGCGATAGAGTCAGAAGTAGGGGCCAAGGAAGAAAGCGAAGCCTGCTTACCCGCCGGGGAGGAGAAATGAGAGGAGCCAGACTTATGCTTCTGACTTAAAGAGACAGGTGTTCCAGCAACTACGTACTGGGCAATAGATTCCAGTGTCTCAACAGGAGAAGCTGAACGAGAGCACACACGACGGCCGGTAGGAGAGCGATGGACATCAGCCCACACAGACAGGCAGTGGGGAGAGACATTAGATGGAGGAGAAGGATGGGAAGGAGGATCGGAGGGAGACGAGGAAGAAGACACAGGAGACATGACAGACCGGGCAGAAAGAAGGGGAACCCCAGACAGAGAACCAGGAGGGGGACCCTTCAGGACAGAACTCAAAGGAACAGAGGAGGCGGCAGTGGGCGTATCAGGGCCCAAGGCTCGGAAACGGTTGTGGGCCTGAGGAAGGTGGGAAGGACGAGGAGAGGAAGAGCGCAACACGCGAGCATAAGAGATATTAGCATAAGGCGGGAGCCGGCAAACCTGGCGCCTCCCCTCAGGAAAAGATAAACGCTCCCGGTGCTTCAAGTTGAAGACGGCTGCCTCAAGCTTGTAATGGATACAGGCACGGGAGAAGGTAGGGTGGGCCTCACTGCAGTTGAGGCAGCGAGCCTGGGGAGAAGTGCACTCCGACTTAGAGTGACCTTCGCCCCCACACAAAGGACAGAGAGAGACAGTCCCAGAGCAGCGGAGGGCACCATGCCCAAACCTCCAGCACTTGTTACAAAGCCTAGGAAAAGGAATGTACACCTGGACAGAGCACCTGGCACCAGCAAGAATGACAGAGGATGGAAGAGTCCTACCATCAAAGGTAATCTTCACAACCCGAATGGGTTGACGGCGACCACCATGAGGGGGACGAGTAAATGAGTCTACCTGGAGGACAGAATGGCCTTGAGCATCAAGGATATGCCGAATATCATCGTGACAGTCCTGCAGATTCCGAACACCGGTCGCAACATGGGGCGGGAGGAGAATAGTGCCAACACTGGCATTCAACCGAGCGTTGTTTGAGACCCGAACAGGGATCTCGCCAAGGCAGGATAAGGCAGCCAAGCGGGACGCTGCATCCTGAGGAGCAGCAGCAACGACACGTGTACCAAGACGAGTGGGGTTGAAGGTAACAGAGGCATCCACGGAATCAACAAGATGTCGATGGAGGGAGAAATCATCAGGAGGCGCAGAATCAAGAGAGAGGAGATCAAAGTAATTGGCCCATGAAGCGGGACCAAACAAGGCCTGATACGCATCAGTACTGGAAGGAATCGAACGAGTGCGGCCGTGGCACGGACGGCGTTGAGAACCCCCAGAGAGAGAGGGGTTAAAAGTCGCAGTAGTCACAACGAGAAACTTAGCCGCACCAGGGGACGAATTGGTCACCACTGGGGACTTGAGGCTCGACCCAACCACAGAGGAGGGAGGGGAGCTGGGGAAGAAGTCAGGAGGGTCAAAGGAGGAGCAAGGTCGTAGCCCAATGCAGCGGGAGCTACAGAGCCTGGTCTTCCAATACAGGCCGACTCGGGGACTTGGTCGCCCACCCCACGAGCTATAGAGGGTACAACAGACACATTCAACGACATACAGATAAAGAGAGACAAATTCATTCACGAATGTGCCCCAATACCCACCATGGAGCCGCAATTAGAGGCAGGACACCTAACAGTAAGCTATCGCTGATCATGCTGGGGCCCCCTAGGGGTGCGTCGCGAGTATACGCCCCACAAATGCCACCTTAAGAACCGTCAGTCTGTCGAGATCGGGTTCAGCGACGAAAAGGGTATTGACAATAAAAGGTTCCCCTCGCTCGAGACGTTGGGTAGTACAGTTCTACGGGTGCAAGAGTATGCCTCCTCAAGCACCTGGGCGTCAAAATAGAAGAAGTCCAAAGGAATAACCAAAACAAGCAAAAGGTCGGCAGGAAACGACAAGCAGATAAGAGAAGAGGGGGAGAAAAACGAAACATAAGGAAAAGGAAAAGCGATCCGGCACAATTAAAGAGAGCAGCAGGAGCGCAAGGCCAGAAAAGGACAGAGGACTGTCCCACGGAGCATCACACTCTGGCAGCCGTCCACCAAGCCCCCCTCACAGCGCCAACTAGCCAGATGCGGAGGGGGTGAAATTATAAAACTTCGACGTTTCTGTCCATCCCGGACCATTTTCAAGTCGGAGAATGACTTTAGTCCTGTACAACCCGAAATGTCGTAGTTTCTTGATTTTTAGATTTGTGGGTTAGTTATGAACTCCTTAGCCACATTATTATAAAAATATAAGGTATTATAAAATTATTTATTATAAAAGTATTATGAAAAGTTATACTAAACCATCGTGCTTAGTGATAACAAATCTTTATACATTTTCTCCATGTAATAATTTCTATCATACTCTGATAGATCTAGAGTTGCTATTGATTATTTTCCTATACTTTCTTTCTCAATTGATGAGGTCTCCAAGTTTCTCTTCTGTCGCCAGATCTCTACCTTTTATTCTACCACAGATCTTTCAATATTATTAGTTCTGTTTATTTTTATGTTATTTGATGACATTTGCACTCTTGCTTACGTTTCAATTGTAATCCTTCCCTTGCAGCCCACACTAAACCTTCACTCATATGGCATGTACTCTTATTTACTCTATTTATTTATGCTCTTATTTACTCACATTTTATTCGTATATAAATATTCTTTACCTGTTTTCTGGAACAAATCTTTTATCAATATCAAAATTACATTTAATATGTCCTTGAAGATAACACTACAACACATGAAAGACTGCCTCAACACTGGAGACTGTTATAAAATGTAAATAAACATTTTCCTTTGTAATTACACTGCTCTACGAAAGTCTAATTAGCTTTTGTTTATAGCATGTGTCTCAAATCTAGTACTGCTCCTTTTTCACCAAAACGCTTCATTTATTCAACTTACACAAAAACTGTTCTCCTAATTATTTGAACAGACATGCCAGGGTTGAGTCTTAAGCCTACAAAACATGGTTACATTACTTCTGTAGATACTTCTATGGCATCAGTTCTTAGGAACCTTTGTCGTTGTATTGGCAACGACATAACTTTGCCGTTGTGGTGGCAACAACAAAACTTTGCCGTTGTGGTGGCAACAACAAAACTTTGCCGTTGTGGTGGCAACAACAAAACTTTGCCGTTGTGGTGGCAACAACAAAACTTTGCCGTTGTGGTGGGGTGGCAACAACAAAACTTTGGCCGTTCTGGTGGCAACAACAAAACTTTGCCGTTGTGGTGGCAACGACAAAACTTTACGGTTGTAGTGGCAACAACAAAACTTTGCCGTTGTGGTGGCAACAACAAAACTTTGCCGTTGTGGTGGCAACAACAAAACTTTGCCGTTGTGGTGGCAACAACAAAACTTTGCCGTTGTGGTGGCAACAACAAAACTTTGCCGTTGTGGTGGCAACAACAAAACTTTGCCGTTTCGGTGGCCAACAACAAACTTTGCCATTGTGGTGGCAACAACAAAACTTTGCCGTTGTGGTGGCAACGACAAACTTTGCCGTTGTGGTGGCAACAACAAAACTTTGCCATTGTGGTGGCAACAACAAAACTTTGCCATTGTGGTGGCAATGACAAAACTTTGCCGTTGTGGTGGCAACAACAAACTTTGCCATTGTGGTGGCAACAACATAACTTTTGCCGTTGTGGTGGCAACGACAAAACTTTGCCGTTGTGGTGGCAACAACAAAACTTTGCCATTGTGGTGGCAACAACATAACTTTGCCGTTGTGGTGGCAACGACAAAACTTTGCCGTTGTGGTGGCAACAACAAAACTTTGCCATTGTGGTGGCAACAACGTAACTTTGCCGTTGTGGTGGCAACGACAAAACTTTGAAATGAGAACTAAATATTATCCCCATCAGTTTTGACTTCAAATTATTTAACAGTCGTCTGTGGAGTCTTATTCTTCCCTTCCAAAAGTTATACATTATTGAGTTAATAATGTTTCCTCTGATATTACCAGATAAAAACACAAATATGACTATTAGCACATGTCTAACATTTGATGCGAACAGTCAACATTTGACTATTAGCACAAGAAGACACGAGCATCAAATGCTGGTGTCTTTTTCTCACCTATAATTGAATGTTGAGCGAGCAACAGCCAGGTGTCTTGGCTGAGGTGAACAGTGATAGAGGTGGAAGTCATTTTCAGGCAGCAGATCAACGTCGTGAAAGGCGTAGCAGTCCCACGGACCCTCCTTGCGGGCCTCCTTGAAGCCCACGTTCAGTAAACTGGCGCGATTGAAGGGTGCCGACCCTGTTAGAGCAGAGATGTGATACATAAATGTATTGTCAACGTAATACGGGAACATTACCATTACTTGTAACATGTTGGTTTGTCTGTGTAGAACGAATACATTGACAGGAAAATGAGAGTTGTAGTTAGGGAAATAAAATCAATAAACTAACAGACTTTAGAAAATATGAAAACAAAATTATGTGAATATGAATATAAAATAGCACGTAAACTAATGACTCCTGCACTTGTTTATTAAATTCCGGAACTCTGGTCGATTCAAATGATTTCAAACATATTTATGACAACCTGGATAAATAGCAACTGGCGAGTCAACAGCAGTTGCACACATCATGCCCTTAACTCAAGACTGGAACTTTAGGCCAGAAGTTACCAGGCTTAGAGAGCTTAAAACATCTAATAGCATGCTAAGACATAGAACGTCTACTCTCCAGCAGGATACCCGGAGAGTAGACGATAAATGAGGAGCTAGAACCATGGCAAAGGAGTGCCAGCTAATAATCAGGAAGGCAGCGGTTAATATGATAGACCATTTCCCTGCTTTACAGGATGAGAACTTGAATGAAAACTATGAGAACATTAGTGGGAACGTGTAAGCAGGACAGCTGCTCATTACTACAACAAAACAAAAGGAACAGAGAGGAATTTGATTGTTCTTGGATTTAAAAGTAGAAATATGGGAAGGATTTAGTCTAGGAATACAAGAAAAAGAGTTAGTGTATGTCTTCCAGGGACCATGGAGTCTAGTCAGTGGATGGATTGATCAACATATTGTCAGGCAGCAACATCAGGCCTATCACCCGCCTCTCAGAACCTGGACACGATACTTACCGTGGTAGAAGCTAGAAGCTGTTGGGTAAAAGAAGCTACTTGTAATAAAGTAGTACCAGATATAATTAGGTATTATGGAGTGGGACCAGTCATGTGGCCGGAGTCGACAGTCAGGTGTGACTGATGTAGTGAACGCCTTGTATAAACCGAGAGTGGTCCAACTTGCTCACATTTATCAGCCACAAATGATAAAGCTCAGATGTTTGAGAGCCACAGACATCAACAAAATTTACACTTACGTTTTTATTGTTATATACAGTTTTTTTACAAAAATTTTATTTAAATTTAAAAATCTGCACATTGAATGCCATAATATATATATTCATGCAAGCAGTTTTTAAACTTAATTTGTGTTAGTTTCAGCAATCAGAGAGACAAATATTTAACAAAAAAGTAGAGCAGAAAATTGAAATATTTTAAGATTAATTTTGTAAGTAAGAAATTTAATTATTAAAATTATATTTTTTTGACAAAGATACAATGCTACACATATCAAGCAATATAAGACGCTGTTTAGTGCTAGTATTGGTCTTTTATGTCTTCATCTTGCATATAAGTCGTTCCCAATCTGGCTGATATGTTGTCAGAGCGAATTAGCTTCGTCAGGTGTTGGTTTGTAAGGACAGCACGATGCTTCCCCTTCACAAACCTCATTACAGAACAAACTCTTCCTCCGACTATGGCTGAAAAATTGAGTTTTCCTCTTCATATTTTCGTATTTTACAATTTGTAAGATATTTTCCTTCACAAAGTTTTCAAATACACTAAAAATTAGATTTAATATGAAGTGTACAAGCTAGGCCCGCACTTATTCTATTCTCCCTTCCCTAAGTATCCCAGCTGTTTATATAGCCATACGTTTCTTGCTCTGGATTCAGGACATTTCTAGAATATTTGAATTCACTAGAATTGCTCACGAACGGCATATTAAAGGTCAAATGGTCGCATGTGGCTCCCGAGCCGCGGTATGGCCACCTCTGAAATAAACTAACGTCACGAAAAGTATTGTATGAATAATACAATATCATTCATGCACATCTGGGGCTCGTTGCTTGATAAGAACCAGGGAACATGCAGACAGAACAATGGGTTCCTCCTAGAAGTCAAAGAAAAAATACAGTACAACAGGCAACATGTCAACCAGAGGCCGCCCTTCTACCACACTGTAGAAGGAAAGACATGCAGACAGGATTTCAGTAGAGACACAAGGAACTACAGGACTCAGGGTAACAGTCGACTGGAAGGACGTGGAAATTGGTGGAATGGACATTTCTGCCACAATTACAACAACAGCACAAGAAGAGACCAGTCTTGGAACAGGAATGGAGGCGACAGACCTCCGAACCTCAACTGTACACAAACTCAGAGGTGACCCTCCAACTTGCATCCAACCTAAAAGTGACCCTCCAGCCTGAGGCAAACCTAGACGTGACCAACCTGCGGCAAACCCAGAGGTGATGCTCCAACCTGCGGCAAACCTAAAGGTGAATAACCTGCGGCAAACCCAGA
Organism: Procambarus clarkii; assembly: GCF_040958095.1. Taxonomy (NCBI): domain Eukaryota; kingdom Metazoa; phylum Arthropoda; class Malacostraca; order Decapoda; family Cambaridae; genus Procambarus; species Procambarus clarkii. The sequence continues at coordinate 23,943,882 of NC_091151.1, read as the reverse complement.
GGTGATGCTCCAACCTGCGGCAAACCTAGAGGTGACCAACCTGCGGCAAACCCAGAGGTGATCCTCCAACCTGCAGCAAACCTAGAGGTGACCAACCTGCGGCAAACCCAGAGGTGACGCTCCAACCTGCGGCAAACCCAGAGGTGACGCTCCAACCTGCGGCAAACCCAGAGGTGACGCTCCAACCTGCGGCAAACGGAAGCAAAAGTCTTATTATCCTCCTGGACAACAACTATGTTGGCGGTCCAGTTCCAGTTGAAAACAGGAAGAGAGGAGGAATATTATCAGCGGCACCAAGAGATAGCTTCATGATCCACATTACTATGTTTCCTCCTCAATATTTCTTAGCAAGAGTTCATAAAGACTATCATCCCTCCAGAGGGTCTTGGTAGGACGGCCGGATCTGAATGGTTGGAGGGCTCCAACGAGGCCGGTTGATATAACCCTCACAGCGATCCTCTCTCCACTACTGAAACTATTGCTTGAGAGACTGTACGACCCTACATATTTTCTTCGTAAAATTGCTGACTTTAACCAACCATATCAGGAAGGAGCCAACCTTTTCTCTCTAGATGTCTCGGCCTTGTACCCAAGCACACCTCAAGTGGCAGCAACCCGTTAAGTAACAGCTTTCTTTGAGGAACACAAAAGGAGAAATTGCAGACGACCTACCAGACGCCGGAGTAAGACGTTTCCCCTGGGAGGGTGCTAGTGGGACGGTGCTTGCGCCATGTCTTAGACTGTAACCTAAAGGACACGCTCCTGTGTTCTGACAATAGCTTACCGACAGATTAAAGGAACAGCGATTGGAGTGTGTGTGAGGTAGAGGTCAATATTTTTCACACATGGGCTAATGGTTTCCGCCCAGATTGGGGTTTTACAGTCGAATCTATCCCCAAGGAGCTACCCTTCCTCGATACCTGTGTATAACTTGAATGAGAAAGAGACTCCAAACTAAAATGGTTTAAAAAGATTCTAACCTGCATTCTTATCTCTTGCATACTTCCTGTCATCCAGCATCCTTAAAGAGATCTCTCGCCTATTCGTTAGTTATCCGAATAAAACGGATAACGAGTGTTAACAGTGAACTCAAGAAGGATTGTTATATAATTTGGTCGTGTTTCCCGAACAGAGAGGATTCTACCGGAAGAGGCACACAAACTTTCTACACTACAGAAGCGCGACCTTCTGAGGACCGGACGACAGCAGATTCCCCTCTCCAGGATGGTGCTCCCTTCAACGTGTATTCCTACAGCATCAAGAATCTTCAGGGAGGAGATAACCAAACTTTGGCAATGGATGGAGGGCCCCCTTTAAGGAGCACACAGCTTGGCAACATTTCCCTTCGGATCCCCCCTCTGATATCCTGGAAAATGGGAGCCTCTTTACAGGATATAAGGGTAAGGCCCGTTTCCCTGCTCACCCACAGTTGAAAGGGGGAGAACATGAATAGGAGCCAAATCTATTATAACCTAACCTAACCTGGGATCTCTTTAGTTTCGACTAACACATGTGATTTCTGGAGCTTCTAACAATTAGAAGCTACAGAAATTACATGCATTACAGTCAACCTCGTTATTCAAGCTCGTTCTGACAGTTCCTGCGACGGCACAGGAACCAACTGTATTGGCGTTTGTCTTTCCATTGGAGGATTTCGGTGCCGTGGAGAGGAGAGACCTGCTGCATGAGTAACAGCTTCTCCACCGTATCAACCTACCCTGGATTTGCGCCTTGGAGAGGCTACTCCAGACCGACAACCAGAGCGCAACTCCATAGTCTCCTGAGACTGATAGATGCCTACTTACTTACTTAACAATTAGGAGTGACTTCGACGTCGACCAAGCTCACGAGGCTCGTGACATCACCCTAACAAGAGAAATTCAGAATAAAAACATTTGCATATTAGACAAAATCCATTGAAAGATTTCAGATTCTTGAAGCCTTCAAATAAAAGTAGAACAACACACCATAAATACTCCAATAGCGGAACAATTAACTCTACCCACCATAAGAGTGAGAGCGAGACCGGAACGTGAAGATGCCAACGATGACGTCACGGCTCAAAACGCCATGCCCACTACACGTGACTAATATTATTATGTATAGGTTATTTCCTCATGCCTCTTACCTTTACACCTTTCTCGTCACCTAATTGTATACATCTGACCTCCCAGCAGTATAAATTCGACATGTTCTCTCCTGTCTCTCTCTCACAGCCCCGCTTCTGTGCCAGTTAAGTCCACTACGAGCTCACCATAGCCCGTGCTGCTTGGAACTTTTGTTATGAGTAGCTGAATCTAAAACTCCTGTCTCTGAACTAGAATAACTGGAGAAACCAAAGCAATACTCCACAAGGCAACAACAACCGAACAGATCAGGGGAGCAAAATGAGTACACCTGCTATTGCCTCCAAGACATCCCAAGCACAAATGACGACCCCCTTGATATCCTAATGCCCCAGTACCTGAATGTAGCAAAGACACCACGACCCAACCCAGATTCTCACATACCTAGAAAAAAGAAAAGGAGCCAAAGATATATCAAGTGTCTACTGTTCCAATGATTATTGCCTCCCTGACAGACCTTCAGCAAGATGCTTGACAAAGCATTCCAAGCACTGGAACAGACCAACCCTCACTTAAAGAAGGAAATGTTAACAGAGGACCAAAAACAATCTATTGAACTTGTTTTTTCCACACGTTTACAAGCCCTACCTGTAATGCTCGATGAAGTCGAAGAAGGTGACGAAGCTGAATGGTTTCAGCGCCCAGTGGCGTCTCCACTCTAACTAAGACGACACAAGCAGTCGGGAAAATCAGCACATAATAAACTACAAACGAGTCAATGGTTTTGAGTCCTTGGTGGACTCTACTATAACATAATAATGGCCAATAACAACACTCATGATTATACATTGGAATATCAAAGGATTCAAAAACAAAACACAAACACTCAGAGCAGTGCTTCTCAAGGACAACATTGATATCGTTTTACTTCAAGAAACATTTACAAGGACTGAAAGAAGTACCAATATCACAGGATATCAAGGTTTCCACTCCCCAATTGCACAAGGTGGCACCAGAGGCACTTCAATACTAGTAAGAAATCATATCAATGCCACAGCAATCAGATACCTGCCTAACTGTGGTGAGGCCGTCGGAATTATTCGAGTTAATCTCACTATGAGGAAATCAATCCTATACATCTTCAATGTATACAGGAGCCAATGAGAACACGATATGGATCTCTCTGCAATCTCTGAAATAACAGTCACCAAACCAATTATCATATCGGGTAACTTAAATGCTCATAATAAATTACTTGATTCACCAAGAACCGAAGCCAACAAAAGACATATTGGAAACCTTTAGGATGAACAGGCCAAAGCTGCAGAAAGAATGGCTCTTAATTGATTTGAATGGAAAGCCAAACCACTGCACCAAAATGATTTTACTGACAGAAAACCCACAGAATGCCTTACCTCTCACCTGGATCAAATCTATGACAAACCAGGAATCCTTATTTTTCTGGACCTTGAAAAAGCCTTAGAGCTAGCCAATGCTCCAGCTACACTGTGCTGCCTTGTGGATAAGAAAATCAAGGGACACGCTCTTGCATTTGCCAAAGTATAATCAACAGAGAACCTAAAGTCAAATTCCAAGGAAAAACATCCTCCTCAAAGAGGCTGGAAAATGGGACTCCGCAGGGAGGAATTCTAAGCCCTTCCTCTTCAACTGTCTCATGGAACAATTCATGAAGCTCAAGTTACCAAAAGCCAAACTGCTTAACTATGCAGACGACTTTGTGGTTATCATCAATGGCAAAGGCGCTATGAATCGTGCACAAAAATGCCTAGATATCATCAGCAGGGAAGTGGAACGCATAGCAGTTCCTTAGTTTATGCTCAGAACGCATAAACAACAAATGCAAAGAAATGGCCATTTTTTTCACGGATATTCCTGCGCGGGCCCTAAGCCCCTGGCTCGCCCACTAAGTGTTGCTTGTTTCTGTTTTACTTGGGCGGAGTATGAGTAGTTATGATTCGTATGGTCGCTTCAGTAAGATTTTGCCATATGCGTTTAACAACTTCCTCTGCTCTGTTGAATCTAAGTTGAAATCTTAATGGGTTTGTAACTGTGCACTGTGTTAGATAATGTTCCAGTGGTCTGTCGGGCATTTCTCCATAGTGCCAATGGCCGTTAAAATGAGAACTCAAGGCATCAGAGCTGCAATTCAAGGAAAGGAAATTGAGTGGGTCACTAAAATTTTCAATACTTTGGTGTCATAATAGACACCTAGTTGTAATTAACTCAAGAAATTTAATATCTTCTGCAATGTTACAAAACCAGAAACTCAGCTTAGCATTCCCTGACAAGTTTTAGAGATGGTGCATCTCTACCAGTACTCAAAATGTACTACGTTCAAGCAGTTAGGTCACTCATTGACTATGCTGCTCCTGCTCTTACATCCCTTAGTGATAACCAATGGGAGAAACTGGAGTGTCTCAAAACGATGCCTTCAAAACAATACTGCGAGCACCTATTCTCTCATGGCGAGAGAATCTAAGAATGGAAACCATCTTGCCAGCCTTAGAAAACAAAATTAAACAAAAAATATCCACCAAAACAGTATAACGTGGTGGAACCACCGCCAGACTGCCAATCGAAGATTGCGTAAACAGATTACTGCATAGAAACCTTCAATATAGAACAAGTACTTGGACGGAAAATCTGGTCAAGATTGAAACGAAAGATTGAGAAAGTGGACTTGAAACTGACTATTAGAGAAAAAGGAGAAGATCGCCTATATCAACATTTTCGGCAAACTCCTCCATGGGAAAAACCGAGTTTAAAGGTAATCACTGAAGGATTACCAGTTAGAAAATCAGCTTGTGACTCCAAGAGGTTCAAAGCAGTAATAGAACAACAAATGGAAACCATCTCATGACCGACAACCACTCACATCTTCACACATGGATCAGTTGATAAAAAAAAAGATTCTGCTGGGGCAGCAGGTTACACTAAGAACCCTGAAACTTACTGGAGCATGAACAGTAGGTACTCAACATTGCAAACAGAATTATATTCCCTGACAGAGGCTATAAATTAAAAAATTAAGAATAATTTACAAGATGCCATCATTCATACCATCTCTAAATCTTCGTTTCAGGCATTGTTATTCATCCAGCACAGAGATAATATACAACTTATCACATAAATCCTACATCTAGGAAAAGAAGCACACTGTCTTTTTACAGCCAGCTTGGGGCCAGTAACAGGGTTCTTTCTGTTAACGTTTCTCATAACTTCTCCTTGATCCTACCCAAAGTCGATAGTAAGTTTTCAAGAATTGGTGGTAGCAAGTAACAGTGCAAGGAATAAAGGGGGAATAAACAACACGCAATTACACCTTCACCAATACATTATCACCTTCACCAATATATATCTCTAATTATAACTACACATTTACACTGTCGCTTTCACTCAGGACACAGTAGATCCGTAGTGTTCATCAAGCCCTGGTGAGTCCACTATCTTCACATATACATTGTCTACACTCAATGGCAATCACTGGCGAATACACCTTCGACATGGGCCAGTCTACGCATCGTATCATCACAATGCCCTAGTACCCCACATCTGCTCTCCAGAAATTCTCTGGCAAAGGGCTTCAGCCACAAGCTGACAGGGGTCTTAAATAATCATGTACAGGGTTAGCTAACACCCTGGCAGAAGTCTCTAGCAATACACTAGCAGCACTTCTCAACAGATGCACTACCGTCATCTCGTAACTCTTCTTGGCTAATTCCTGGGTACGTCTGTCCATACAACACTACATAAATCCAGCAACTAACACACTGCTACTACCGACGGCGGTCACTTTGTCCTCTCACAGGACCAAGTCAAGGTGAACTGTCCTCCTCATCGCAATCGCCTCCTTACGTCACCACTGTGAACATAAAACGTCATTAACTAGACAGTCAGTATATTGGGTGACCTTAGGATAACACCCTTCTACCGGGGAATTGAAATTGTAATTGCTTTCACAACCTAGATGGCATTGATATCGGTACGCAACCCACCAGAGGTCATCATCATCGACCTCACCATCTAACTGAGGTATGAAACAGGAGTCTTTCACCGGCGCCACACCACCACCAACAGATGACGTTGACTACATCGCACCTAATACCTGGTAGTTGGAGTGCAGGTCCATAAATGGCATTGAAAATACCACTCCCCACTCCAACAACGGTGTCGATACCGAAACAGCTATCAATCACCCTAAATTGGATACCAAGTCACATTGGCATAGTTGGTAATGAAAAGGCAGACTCACTAGCAAAAACTGCCACTGCTCTACCTGTTGTACAGGTAAAAATACCTCCAAGTTTCTCACAGATTAAGGAGAAAATCAAGAAGAAAATACTCCCAACTATCAAAAGTCGCCACAGAGCCAAATTAGCGGAAGGAAGATCCACTGCGATGTGTAATGAACAAGCCACTGGGTTCTCCTCTTTCATGTCTGGCAAAAAAATATCCAAAGACATTGCAGTAGCCATACACAGACTCTAACTTGGTTACAAGTGCTGCTGGGAGGTAATAAACCCAATAGTTAGAGAGTGTCTTATCTTTGCAACAGAAGCAGAGGCACCACTATTACATTACTTACTGGACTGTGAAGCATCTGAAGCCCTGCGCATCAAACTCAACATTCAACCAACAAGAGCAGCTGCATTAAATGCAAAATCCACATCGACTACAATGGTGAAAGAAATAGTTGAAGAATGTGACACAGTAGTGAACATTGTGCATCTACATCCGCCACCAAGATAATGTTAATAAAGCAAACCTTCATTGAAAACTTTGACCCAAATATCACAGTAACAAGGTTATCGTGAATGTAAATCTATATAAACAAAAATGGAAATGTTCATTGTTCAAATAATTTAGATTTTTTTAGTTAACCTCAAACACATATGACATTTGGAGAGATCCTCTTCCAATTAAACTAAGAGGCAAGAGCACTAGTCAGAGGTTATCTTGATCATGAGGTTATCTTGATCTTGAGGTTATCTTGAGATGATTTCGGGGCTTTTTAGTGTCCCCGCGGCCCGGTCCTCGACCAGGCTTCCACCCCCGGGAAACAGCCCGTGACACCTGACTAACACCCAGGTACCTATTTTACTGCTAGGTAAACGGGGCATAGGGTGAAAGAAACTCTGCCCATTGTTTATCGCCGGCGCCCGGGATCGAACCCGGGACCACAGGATCACAAGTCCAGTATGCTGTCCGCTCGGCCGACCGGCTCCCTCCGGGATAGAAGCCCTCAACAAGGAAATATTAGCATCACTAACCTTCCTGCTCGACAAAGTAGATGGAGTAGTTGAGCTGCTGGCGCTGAAGGAACGGGTGCATGTGATTTAGGAAGGCCCCAATCTGGTAAAAAAAAAATCAGTCAGGGTTGATGAATATGTATTATTAAGTTCTTATTGGTATCATATAGTTGTCATTGGGATTAAAACTTTCAAACCCATTAATTGAGGTGCACAGGTTGTTATATAAACATCAGTATATTATTACTAGGATTGTGCACATGTGGTTGCATACTCTCGTTATAAGTCTTGTTAGACATATAATTTTCATAAGTGTTATAAGTCTTCATTCATGTCAAATAGATGTTAGTGGGCTCCGCATGTGTTCGGACCATGTAATATAGTGTCATCGCGGCTGCAACAGACATTGTCTGTACACGTGTTGACAAGGTTACTATACGCCTTCACTGGTGTGATGCAGATAATACACATTGTCTGTACACGTGTTGACAAGGTTACTATACGCCTTCACTGGTGTGACGCAGATAATACACATTGTCTGTACACGTGTTGACAAGGTTACTATACGCCTTCACTGGTGTGACGCAGATAATACACATTGTCTGTACACGTGTTGACAAGGTTACTATACGCCTTCACTGGTGTGACACAGATAATACACATTGTCTGTACACGTGTTGACAAGGTTACTATACGCCTTCACTGGTGTGACGCAGATAATACACATTGTCTGTACACGTGTTGACAAGGTTACTATACGCCTTCACTGGTGTGACGCAGATAATACACATTGTCTGTACACGTGTTGACAAGGTTACTATACGCCTTCACTGGTGTGACGCAGATAATACACATTGTCTGTACACGTGTTGACAAGGTTACTATACGCCTTCACTGGTGTGACATACACAGATAATACACATTGTCTGTACACGTGTTGACAAGGTTACTATACGCCTTCACTGGTGTGACACAGATAATACACATTGTCTGTACACGTGTTGACAAGGTTCCTATACACGTGTTGACAAGGTTACTATACGCCTTCACTGGTGTGACACAGATAATACACATTGTCTGTACACGTGTTGACAAGGTTACTATACGCCTTCACTGGTGTGACGCAGATAATACACATTGTCTGTACACGTGTTGACAAGGTTACTATACGCCTTCACTGGTGTGACACAGATAATACACATTGTCTGTACACGTGTTGACAAGGTTACTATACGCCTTCACTGGTGTGACGCAGATAATACACAGTGGACTCGTCAACATGCAGGTACTTGGGTTCTATTGCTAATGGTCCAGATATAGTTTACTCTCCGCTGTTATATAAATAATTATATATCATTCCTGGTGTTATGTCGGCATTATTATTACCACTAATGTGTTATTCGGGGAGCATTATATCATCCCTGGTGTTACACAGGCAGCATTATATCATCCCTGGCGTTACACAGGCAGCATTATAATATTCCTGGTGTTATGCAGGCATTATTATGACTACACATGTGTTATATGGGGAGCCTAATGCTATCCCTGGTGTTATAATGGGAGCATTATACGATCCCTGGATGTCATGCAGGGAGCATTATACTATCCCTGGTGTTATACAGGGATCCTTGGTGTAATGAAGGCATTATTATGACCACACCTGTGTTATACGGGTAACATTGTACCATCCATCATGTTATACAGGGAGCATTATACTACTCCTGGTGTCATTCAGGGAGTATTATATCATCCCTGGTGTTATGCAGGCATTATTATAACCACATGTGTTATATGGGGAGCATTATTCCATCTCTGGTGTTATAATAGGAGCATTATACTATCTTTGGTGTAATGCTGTCATTATTATGACAGCATAATTCTTCTCTAGTTGTAACTACTGCGCCTTTTAACCCCTCTCTCTCTGGGGGTTCTCACCGCCGTCCTCGTCACGGCCGCCCTCGCTCGATTCCTTCCAGTTCTGCTACCTATCAAGCCTTGTTTGGTCCCGCTTCGTGGGCCAAATATTTTGATCTCCTCCCTCTTGATTCTGCGCCTCCTGACGATTTCTCCCTCCATCGACATCTTGTTGATTCCGTGGATGCCTCTGTTACCTTCAACCCCACTCGTCTTGGTACACGTGTCGTTGCTGCTGCTCCTCAGGATGCAGCGTCCCGCTTGGCTGCCTTATCCTGCCTTGGCGAGATCCCTGTTCGGGTCTCAAACAACGCTCGGTTGAATGCCAGTGTTGGCACTATTCTCCTCCCGCCCCATGTTGCGACCGGTGTTCGGAATCTGCAGGACTGCCACGACGATATTCAACATATCCTTGCTGCCCAGGGCCATTCTATTCTCCAGGTGGACACGTTTACTCGTCCCCCTCGTGGTAGTCGTCGTCAACCCCTCCGGGTTGTGAAGATTACCTTTGATGGTAGGACCCTTCCACCCTCTGTCATTCTTGCTGGTGCCAGGTGCTCTGTCCAGGAGTACATTCCTTCTCCTCGGCTCTGCAACAAGTGCTGGAGGTTTGGGCATGGTGCCCTCCGCTGCTCCGGGACTGTCTCTCTCTGTCCTTTGTGTGGTGGCGAAGGTCACTCTAAGTCGGAGTGCACTTCTTCCCAGGCTCGTTGCCTCAACTGCGGTGAGGCCCATCCTACCTTCTCCCGTGCGTGTGTCCATTACAAGCTTGAGGCAGCCGTCCTCAACTTGAAGCACCGGGAGCGTTTATCTTTTGCTGAGGCGAGACGCCAGGTTCGCTGGCTCCTGCCTTATGCTAACATCTCTTATGCTCGCGTGTTGCGCTCTTCTTCTCCTAGTCCTTCCCACCTTCCTCAGGCCCACAACCGTTTCCGGGCCTTGGGCCCTGATACGCCCACTGCCGCCTCCTCTGTTCCTTTGGGTTCTCTCCCGAAGGATCCTCCTCCTGGTCCTCTGTCTGGGGTTCCCCTTCCTTCTACCCGGTCTGTCGTGTCTCCTGTGTCTTCTTCCTCGTCCCCCGCCGATCCTCCTTCCCATCCTTTTCCTCCATCTATCGGCTCTCCCCACCGCCTGTCGGTGCGGGCGGGCCATCGCTCTCCTAACAGCCGTCGTGTGTGCTCTCGTTCGGCTTCTCCTGTTGAGACACTGGAATCCGTTGCCCAGTACGTAGTTGCTGGGACACCGGTCTCTTTAAGTCAGAAGCGTAAGCCTGGCTCCTCTCCTTCCTCTTCCCCGGCGGGTAAGAAGGCTTCGCTTTCTTCCTCAGCTCCTACTTCTGGCTCTGTTGCTCCTTCCCCTCCCGTTTCAGTGATTACGCCCCCTGTTCCTGCTATGGAGGTTTCTTTGGCCCCTGCCTCCCTTTCGGTTGCTGCTCTTGCTGGGGTGCGCTCCCCTCTTTCTACTCCCCCTCTTCCTGCTGCTGTCCTTGACTGCTCCTCTCCGTTGTCTCCTCCTCTTCCTCCTCCTCCTCCTCCGGACCCCGCCCGCCCTCCTCTGATCTGTTCTCCCGTTTCCTTCCCTCCGTCTTTGCTCAGTTTACCCATGCCCCCTAACCCTGACTTTGCTGACCCTGATATTCTTTAACGTGCTCTGTTGCTCTTTCGCCTTTGTTTCTACCTTGTTCTCTGTTTTTGTCCTTTCTCTTCTCGTCGTTGTCCTTTCTTCAATGGAACGTTCGAGGTTATTACGCCAATTTCCTCGAACTCCAACTTCTGATTTCGCGGTTTTCACCCCTTTGTGTCTGTCTCCAGGAGCCAATGCTTGGTGCTCGTCCTGGTCGTTTTCGTGGCTATTCCTTTCTCTCCCCCCCCCCAGCCATTGCTGGGGCTTCTAATTCTTCTGCTCTCTTGATTCGTGCTGATGTTCCCTTTGTTCCTTTGCTTTTACCTTCGCCTCTCCATTGTTCTGCTGCTCGTATCTTTGTGGGGAAATGGTACACAGTTTGTTCCATTTATCTCCCCCCGAGTGTTCTGCTCTCTCTTCCTGATTTAAAACACCACCTAGACTCCTTGCCGGAGCCTGTGCTCCTGCTCCTTCTCTTTGGGGTGACGTTCTGACGAATACCCGGGGTCGCCTCCTTGAGCCGTTTCTCCTCTCTTCTTCCCTGTCTCTTCTGAATTCTGGTGAGCCCACTCATTTGGACTCTCGGACTCGCACCCTTTCTTGTCTTGATCTTTCTCTCTGCTCTTCTTCTCTTTACTTAGATTTCACGTGGCAGGTTCTTGATGACCTCCATGGAAGTGATCATTTCCCCATCCTTGTTTCCTTTTTCTCTTTTCGCCCTTCCCTCTCTTTCCCTAGGTGGCAGTTTGCTAAGGCAGACTGGACCCTATTTACCCTCAGTGCTGCTCTCTCTGACCTCTCCCTTCTGCCTCTCTCTCGCGCTCTCCTCCTTTTTCAGGACACTGTCTTCAACGCTGCCCTCCGCTCTATTCCTCGCTCTTCCTCTCGGGGTCCACGGAAGTGCGTTCCCTGGTGGAATGCGGACTGTGCTCGGGCTGTCCGCTGTAAGCGTGCAGCCTGGAAGAGGCACCGTAGGCAGACGACCGATTCTTTTCTTTTCTTTCGGAAAGCGAGTGCGGTGGCCCGTAGGGCCATCCGTACGGCTAAACGTGATTGTTGGCCATCTTATGTCTCAACAATTACGTCCGAAACCCCTCTGGCCCAGATCTGGAAGCATATCCGCAAGATAGCGGGTAGGTTCGTTCCCGATGTTTCACCGATCCTTCACCTCCATGATACTCTTGTGGCGGACCCGTTGCAGGTAGCTTCCGAACTGGGTTCCCACTTTTCTTCTGTTAGCTCTGGTCTTCATCTTCCCCAATCTTTCCTTCTTCGTAAACCTGTCCTTGAGTCTCGTCCTTTAGATTTCTGCACTCATCTTCAGCTTCCCTATAATGATCCCTTCTCTCTCTCTGAACTTCGTTCTGCCCTGGCCCTCTGCGGTTCTACGGCGGCGGGCTCCGATGGTATTCATTATGAGATGCTTCTCCATCTCCCTCCGAGCACGTCTCAGTATTTACTGAGTCTGTATAATTGGATCTGGGAGTCGTCGTCAGTCCCTGAGGGCTGGCTCGATGCCGTTGTCCTCCCTGTTCGCAAACCGGGGTCTCTGGGTACTTCCCCTAAGGACTTTCGCCCTATTGCTCTCACAAGTTGTGTCTGCAAACTCTTTGAACGTATGGTTAACGTTCGTCTGATGTGGTTCCTGGAACACCATCACCTCCTCTCCCCTTCACAATTTGGTTTCCGCAAGTGCCGCAGCACGACTGATGTCCTGGTGAACGTGGAGGTCTATATTCGTACTGCTTTTGCTGCGAAGACCTCCGTTGTTGCCGTCCTTTTTGATCTGGAAAAGGCTTACGACACCACTTGGCGTTATCATATCCTATCTCAACTTCATTCTTTTGGCCTTCGTGGTCATCTCCCTCTCTTTCTCCGCAGCTTCCTCTCTCGTCGTTCCTTTCGGGTTCGCCTTGGTACCGCTCTCTCTCCCTCTTTTCAGCAATACAAAAGTGTGCCCCAGGGTAGTGTTCTGAGCACTACTCTTTTTCTGGTTGCCCTCAATGGTCGTCTTTCCTCTCTTTCTTCTGGTGTCTTCTCCGCTCTCTATGTCGATGATCTTACCCTTTGTTGTCAGGGTGATGATTCGCCTCTCCTTCAACGCCGGCTTCAACTTGCAATTGATGCCGTGTCGTCTTGGGCCACAGATCATGGCTTCAAGTTCTCTACTTCTAAGACTTGTGCCATGACTTTTACGCGGAAACGGGTTGTTCTTCGTCCCTCTTTGTCACTTTATGGTCATCCCCTTGAATACAAAGATTCCGCGAAGCTTTTGGGGTTATTCCTTGACACTCGTTTGTCTTGGTCTCCCCATATCTCTTACCTCCGTGTTGAGTGCTCTAAGGCCCTTACCCTCCTTCGGGTCTTGTCCCATACTTCTTGGGGGGCAGGTAGGCGCACTCTCCTTGCTTTACGTTCCTCTCTCGTCCTGTCTAAGCACGATTATGGTTGCCCTACTTACTCGTCTGCTTCTCCTTCTACTCTTCGCCGTCTTGATGCTTTGCACCATACTGGGTTGCGCCTCAGTTCTGGTGCCTTTCGTTCGACTCCCATCCTTAGCTTGTATGTTGACACTGGCTTCCTGTCTCTCCAGGACCGCCGTGATCGCTACTGTCTTCGCTATCTTGCGCGGTCCTTGCAACATCCTTCCTCTCGCCTCAGTCGTGCTTTAACTTTTACCCCTCCTGCGGTTCCTGTTCCTCTTCACCACCTCCCTCTTTCTGTCCGGTTATCTCGCCTGCAGGATTCTCTTTCCGTTCGTATTTCTGATGTTTCTCCTCGTGTTGTTCCTTCTTTGCCACCGTGGAGGGTCCCTCTTCCGCGGTTTTGTACATCCTTGACCCGTATCACTAAAGCTTTTACCCCTCCTACGGTTCTAAAACGCCTTTTCCGTGAGTACTTTTCTTCTCACTCCCGCTCCGTTTCTGTCTTCACCGATGGGTCTAAGTCAGCGGACGGTGTTGGCTACTCTGTTGTTTTTCCTGATCGCACTTATATGTGTCGCTTGCCTCCGGAGACTAGCATCTTTACAGCGGAACTTTATGCTATTCTCTATGCTCTTCGTCTCCTGCTTTCTCGTTGTCAGTCTTCCTTTGTAGTTGTTGTTGACTCTCGTAGTGCCCTCATGGCTCTCGGGTCCTTTAATCAGGTTCATCCAGTAGTTGTCGAGATCTAGCATTGGCTGTTTCTCGTTCACAGTAAATTTAAGTCGGTTGAGTTTTGTTGGGTTCCCAGCCATATTGGTGTGTCTTTAAATGAACGTGCGGATGCTGCCGCCAAGGAAGCTGTTCGCTCTTGTCCCATCTCTCGTAAAGGCATTCCGTATTCCGACTTTTACCCGGTTATCCATTCCTCAGTCCTTACCCGTTGGCAAGCTTCTTGGTTGTCTGTTACTGGTAACAAGCTACGTACTCTTAAATGTTGTGTTTCCTCGTGGCAGTCCTCCTTCCACCGTAACCGGCGGTGGGAAACGGCTCTGGCGAGGTTGTGTATTGCCCATACTCGCTTAACCCATGGTCACTTGATGGAGCACCGCCCTGCTCCTTATTGTCCTAGTTGCATTGTCCCTCTTACGGTCGTGCATGTCCTTCTTGAATGTCCTGACTTCCAGGACGAGCGTGTGTCTTGCTCTCCGACCGCCCCTCGCGGTCACTTGTCCCTCGATAGAATTCTTGGTGACTCGGATACTTTTGATATCGTTCGCCTTATGCGTTTTTGTTCTCGTATTGGCATCCTTGGTGATATTTAGCGCCCTCTGATTATTTTGCGTATTTGATGGTGCTACATAGCCTTCCCGGTTTGGTGCCTTCTTTTGATAATTACTTACTTACTTACTTCTCTGCTTTTATATCGGACATGTTTCCAAGTTTCCCATTTGTTTTTAATGGACCCATAGTGCAAAGGTGAGCATGACGTTTTCCAGTTTGTTGCAAAATCCTGGGAGATGGTATCTTTGAAGGCTCCGTTACGTGCAACATAGGGAATTGGATGATGGGTAATGTGAGGCGTGTTGTACATCGCTACCTTCAGTGAACTTGATAGCAGAGGAGGTGGCTGCCCACTCCACACTCACAGCTTAATTGTGGTGTTTTGTGGAACAAGATTCCATTGTGCATTAGTAATATTCCAAGTGGTTCCAAGTTCATTCTGATCCAGTGCAGTCCAATAATGATGGTGTGCTTTCAGCCTCTGATACTGCTATTGAATTCAATAGGTTCTTCTGTCTATTGGGTCATCCATGGCTAATGATATTCCATCCTCCCGTACTAATGTTCATGACTTCCTTACAGGTAACTATCCACAGTCTCTGTACCTAACGCCTGCTAATTCCACTGATGTTAATGAGATAATCCTTTCCCTTAAAACTAAGCCTAGTGCTTTTGCTGAGATACCAACTCTAATTTACAAAAAAAGCCTCCAGATTTTTAGCTCCTGCCATTGCATTGCTGTACAACAAATCAATTGAAATCGAAATCTTTCCAGGAATTCTAAAAAAGCGTGAGTAACCCCCCAATCCATAAATGAGGTGATCTCACCGATGTCAACAACTTCAGACTAATATCATTTCTGCCAAACTTGTCAAAAATTTTTGAAAAACTAATTTACAAGCAGCTCTACTCTTATCTAGCCAAACACAATATACTTAGCTCATGCCAATATGGCTTCAGACACAAAAAAACACTAACGATGCACTTATTAGTATGATTAACTTGATACATGCAACTCTTGATAAAAATGAGTTCCCTGTTGGGTTATTTGTTGACCTGCGTAAGGCTTTTGACACTGTCAACCACAAAAACCTTCTTCTTAAATTGCATCATTATGGAGTCAGAGGTCACGCCCTCCAATATCTTCAGTCTTACCTTACTGACAGGCTCCAGTATGTTTCTGTGAATAATTCCATTTCTTCCACCCTACCCATATCCATGGGTGTTCCTCAGGGCAGCATACTTGGCCCTCTCCTCTTTCTCATCTACATTAATAACCTTCCAAATGCCTCTCAACACCTCAAATCAATTCTATTTGCTGACGACACAAATTTCATTTTCTCCAGTCCTGACCCTCTTGCTCTTAATGTCACAATGAACACAGAACTAAATAAAGTCCATCTTTGGCTAACTGCCAACAAACTCGCCCTTAACATTGACAAAACTTTCTATATTTTGTTTGGCAATAAATCCTAAAAATCAAATTAATGTAAGAATAAACAATATCCAAGTTAATAACAAAGTAGATGGAAAATTTCTTGGTGTTCTCATCGATAACAAGCTGAATTTCCAGGGGCACATTCTAAATATATATAAAAAAATCTAAAACTGTTGGCATTCTTTCTTATATCAGATATTATGTACCTCGCCCTGCCCTGGTGACGCTCTATTACTCTCTCATCTATCCTTATCTCAATGTATTTTTGCTTGGGGTTCTACTACACAAAATTATTTACGTCCTCTAAATATTCAACACACAGCTGCTATTAGAACAATATCTAACTTTGGCCCCAAACACCACTCGGTACCCTTACTCAAATCTTTGAATATGTTAGATATTAAGTCACTGCGCATCCTCTCATGCGTACTCTGTATATTTAAAACTCTGAACTGCAATGTCAATCCTGACGTTAGAAGCTTCCTAGAAGATTGTAACATAACTCATAGGCATCACACCAGAAACAAATACCTATTTGATATTCCAAGAGTGCGACTTAACCAAACTAGAAATGCTCTACAAATTAAGGGACCCAGAATGTGGCATGGTCTCCGCAATCATGTTAAAGGCTGTATCTCTCTCAACCAGTTTAAGAGTAAAACCAAATGGTACTTAATTAACTCCATGTAACCTACCTTACCCCCTAAACATCAACCCATGTCTTGCTTTTGTTAAACAATGCTGTTTGTTATCCAACTTGTACAATTGCTGATTTCTGCTATGCCCCTCCTTTTTTATTTTTTATTTATTTTTTAACACAATTTATACCTAATCCCAATTACTATTAAGTTTTAGTCTTAGTGTTTTTTTCCTCCACACCTTGCCCAAAACGCTATGCGTATTCGTGGCTTTAGGTATTGTATGTACTAGCTCTGTCTATAAATCCAACATTATGTTTGTAAATCAACTATGTATGTATGTACTTTTCCTGAATAAAAAATTATTTATTATTATTATTTATTATTTATTAAGTATGAAATACGTTTTTCCAGCAGTAAGAAGTGCACTACAGACTATTCTTATATATATTTTTTCCCCAGACCTTAATTGGAAGTTTTTCTTTCAGCATTTCAAATTAAATGTTACCTCTTCCCCCTCCCGGGAACCCACGCACCCACACCTTAATCTCTACTCACGGTGTCACACCACAACCCAACCCCCCAAACCCCTGCCAATGAACAAGACCCCTCCACTGTCTCCCATCTGGCTCCCCCTCCAGGCACTCCAGCTACCCACACTGCCGCTGCCCCACTAGTTAACCCCCATCCTGACTCCCAGGAGGTTGTCACTCCCGTTTGTGGCAAAGCAATATTAGACCGCATGATACAACCTCATCCAACCGTCCTCCAAATATTGCAAAAGCAAACGGAACTTGAAAAAGCCCTCTGCCGGATTAAGACGACTCATGAACCAGTCCTCACCATCCTGCAACAGCAGAGTCCATCAAGTGGAGGTCCTGCACGCCAGAGCCTGGTGCAAGATGGTGCAACACATGCTGCTGAGGTACGTCAGCAGACACAACCAGGACACCACCACACCAGTGCACACAGTAACACCAGTACACACAGTGACACCAGTACACACAGTGACACCAGTGCACACAGTGACACCAGTACACACAGTAACAAGTGCACACAGCGACACCAGTGCACACAGTAACACCAGTACACGCAGTGACACCAGTACACACAGTGACACCAGTGCACACAGTGACACCAGTACACACAGTAACACCAGTACACACAGTAACACCAGTACACACAGTAACACTAGTGCACACAGTAACACCAGTGCACACAGTAACACCAGTACACACAGTAACACCAGTACACACAGTAACACCAGTGCACACAGTGACACCAGTACACACAGTAACACCAGTACACACAGTAACACCAGTACACACAGTAACACTAGTGCACACAGTAACACCAGTGCACACAGTAACACCAGTACACAGTAACACCAGTACACACAGTAACACTAGTGCACACAGTAACACCAGTGCACACAGTAACACCAGTACACAGTAACACCAGTACACACAGTAACACTAGTGCACACAGTAACACCAGTGCACACAGTAACACCAGTACACAGTAACACCAGTACACACAGTAACACTAGTGCACACAGTAACACCAGTGCACACAGTAACACCAGTTCACACAGTAACACCAGTGCATACAGTAACACCACTGCACACAGTAACACCAGTTCACACATTAACACCACTGCACACAGTATCACCAGTACACACAGTAACACCAGGGCACACAGTAACATCAGTGCACACAGTAACACCAGTGCACACAGTGACACCAGTACACACAGTAACACCAGTACACACAGTAACACCAGTACACACAGTAACACTAGTGCACACAGTAACACCAGTGCACACAGTAACACCAGTACACAGTAACACCAGTACACACAGTAACACTAGTGCACACAGTAACACCAGTGCACACAGTAACACCAGTACACAGTAACACCAGTACACACAGTAACACTAGTGCACACAGTATCACCAGTGTACACAGTAACACCAGTACACATAGTAACACCAGTACACAGTAACACCAGTGCATACAGTAACACCAGTACACACAGTAACACCAGTGCACACAGTAACACCAGTGCACATAGTAGCACCAGTGCACACAGTAACACCAGTACACAATAACACCAGTACACACAGTAACACCAGTGCACACAGTAACACCAGTGCACATAGTAACACCAGTGCACACAGTAACACCAGTGCACACAGTAACACCAGTGCATACAGTAACACCAGTGCACACAGTAACACCAGTGCACACAGTAACACCAGTACACAGTATCACCAGTGCACACAGTAACACCAGTACACACAGTAACACCAGTACACAGTAACACCAGTGCACACAGTAACACCTGTGCACACAGTAACACCAGTACACAGTAACACCAGTGCACACAGTAACACCAGTACACAGTATCACCAGTGTATACAGTAACACCAGTACACACAGTAACACCAGTGCACACAGTAACACCAGTACACAGTAACACCAGTACACACAGTAACACCAGTACACAGTAACACCAGTACACACAGTAACACCAGTACACAGTAACACCAGTGTACACAGTAACACCAGTACACACAGTAACACCACTACACACAGTAACAACAGTACACACAGTAACACCAGTACACAGTAACACCAGTGCACACAGCAACACCAGTACACACAGTAACACCAGTACACACAGTAACACCGGTGCACACAGTAACACCAGTGCACACAGCAACACCAGGTCACACAGTAACACCAGTGCACACAGTAACACCAGTGCACACAGTAACACCAGTGCACACAGAAACACCAGTGCACACAGTAACACCAGTTCACACAGTAACACCAGTGCACACAGTAACACCAGTACACACAGTAACAACAGTGCACACAGTAACACCAGTGCACACAGTAACACCAGTGCACACAGTAATACCAGTGCACACAGTAACACCAGTGCACACAGTAACACCAGTTCAAATAGTAACACCAGTGCTCACAGTAACACCAGTACACACACTAACACCAGTGCATTGTAACACCAGTACCCTCAGTAACACCAGTACACAGTAACACCAGTGTATACAGTAACACCAGTGTACACAGTAACACCAGTACACAGTAACACCAGTACATTCAGTAACACTAGTGCACACAATAACACCAGTACACACAGTAACAACAGTGCACACATAACACCAGTGCACACAGTAACACCAGGTCACACAGTAACACCAGTACACACAGTAACACCAGTACACACAGTAACACCAGTACACTCAGTAACACCAGTACACACAGTAATACCAGTGCACACAGTAACACCAGTGCACACAGTAACACTAGTGCACACAGTAACACCAGTACACTCAGTAACACTAGTGCACACAGTAACACCAGTACACACAGTAACACCAGTGCACACAGTAACACCAGTACACACAGTAACACCAGTACACACAGTAACACCAGTACACACAGTAACACCAGTGCACACAGTAACACCAGTAGACACAGTAACACCAGTACACAGTAACACCAGTACACAGTTACACCAGTACACACAGTAACACCAGTACAGTCCGTAACACCAATACACAGTAACATCAGTACACACAGTAACCCCAGTACACCCAGTAACACCAGTACACACAGTAACACCAGTACACACAGTAACACCAGTACACACAGTAACTCTAGTACACACAGTAACACCAGTACACAGTAACACCACTACACACAGTAACACCAGTACACAGTAACACCACTACACACAGTAACACCAGTACACACAGTAACACCAGTACACACAGTAACACCAGTACACACAGTAACACCAGTAGACACAGTAACACCAGTACAGTCAGTAACACCAGTACACAGTAACACCAGTACACAGTTACACCAGTACACACAGTAACACCAGTAGACACAGTAACACCAGTACAGTCAGTAACACCAATACACAGTAACATCAGTACACACAGTAACACCAGTACACACAGTAACACCAGTACACACAGTAACTCTAGTACACACAGTAACACCAGTACACAGTAACACCACTACACACAGTAACACCAGTACACAGTAACACCACTACACACAGTACACACAGTAACACCAGTACACACAGTAACACCAGTACACAGTAACACCACTACACACAGTAACACCAGTACAGTCAGTAACACCAGTACATAGTAACACCACTACACACAGTAACACCAGTACACACAGTAACACCAGTACACACAGTAACACCAGTACACACAGTAACACCAGTACAGTCAGTAACACCAATACACAGTAACACTAGTACACACAGTAACACCAGTACACACAGTAACACCAGTACAGTCAGTAACACCAATACACAGTAACACCAGTACACACACACCAGTGTCACACCAGTGTGAGTACATGATGGAATTCAAACTTATGACCATGGGACAAGATTTCTGGGAAAGGAGAGTTGACTACAAGAAAGGGGACTATAAGTTTATAAGGGACTATCTGGGTGAAGTGCAGTGGGAGGAAGAATTTAGAGGAAAAACAGTCCAAGATATGATGGACCTAGTCATACAGAACTGCCAGGAGGCCGAAGAGAGATTTATACCAACAGTAAAGGGAAGAAATAAGAAGGAATATAATAACCCATGGTTTAATAGGCAGTGTCAGGAAGCAAAAATGGCCAGCAGGCGGGAGTGGAGGAAGTACAGAAGACAAAGGACAGAGGACAACAGGATCAGATACAACAGAGCTAGGAACGATTATATTAACATAAGACGAACAAAGGAACGGGACTATGAGAACGATATTGCAATCAAAGCGAAAAAACAACCTAAGTTACTAAACAGTCATATAAGAAGAAAAATGTCGGTGAACGACCAAGTGACAAGACGAAGACAGAGGGGGCATACACTGAAAGTGACAAGGAAATCTGCGAGGCACTGAATGCCAGTTTCCATGGAGTGTTCACTACCGAGCCTGAGCAGCTCCCATTGTAGGAAGGGGTTACCCTAGATGAAAGACTATCAGATATAGAGGTGACAGCAGAGGAGGTAATGAAACAGTTGACAACTCTAGATACAACTAATGCAGTTGGACCAAACCGTGGATACTAAAAGAAGCAGCGCAGGCCCTCAGCGTGCCTCTGGCAATGATATTTAATGAGTCACTTATGTCGGGAGAATTGCCCAGTTGCTGGAAGAAGGCAAATGTCGTGCCGATCTTCAAGAAAGGTGATAGGGAGGAGGCACTTAACTATAGACCTGTATCACTGACAAGCATCCCCTGTAAAATATTGGAAAGAATAATTAGGCTACGACTGGTTGCACACCTGGAGAACATTAGGTTTGTGAACAAACATCAGCATGGGTTCTGGACAGGGAAATCGTGCCTAACAAACCTTCTGGAATTCAATGATAAAATAACGAGGATAAGACAGGACAGAGATGGTTGGGCAGACTGCATATTTCTGGACTGCCAAAAAGCCTTTGATACAGTACCGCACATGAGACTGCTGTTCAAGCTCGAGAGGCAGGCGGGGGTGGGGGGAAAGGTCCTAGCATGGATAAGGAACTACCTAACAGGAAGGAGCCAAAGAGTTATGGTAAGGGTCGAGAAGTCGGACTGGCGAACAGTAACAAGTGGAGTACCACAAGGATTGGTGCTGGGACCAATTCTATTTCTTGTATATGTTAACGACATGTTTACAGGCGTAGAGTCCTACATGTCGATGTTTGCGGATGACGCAAAGTTGATGAGAAGAGTTGTGACAGATGAGGATTGCAGGATCCTCCAAGAGGACCTGAACAGGTTGCAGAGATGGTCAGAGAAATGGCTACTGGAATTCAACACGAGCAAATGTAAAGTTATGGAAATGGGACTAGGAGATAGGAGACCAAAGGGACAGTACACAATGAAGGGGAACAGCCTACCTGTGACGACGTGCGAAAGAGACCTGGGGGTGGACGTAACACCTAATTTATCTCCTGAGGCACATATAAATAGGATAACGACAGCAGCGTACTCTACACTGGCAAAAGTTAGAACATCATTCAGAAACCTAAGTAAGGAGGCATTTAGGGAGCTTTACACTGCCTACGTGAGGCCAGTCTTAGAGTATGCCGCCTCATCATGGAGTCCCCATCTGAAGAAGCATATAATGAAACTGGAAAAGGTTCAGAGGTTTGCAACGAGACTCGTCCCAGATCTACGAGGGATGGGGTATGAGGAGCGCCTGAGGGAACTGTGCCTTACGACACTAGAAAGAAGAAGGGAGAGGGGGGACATGATAGGAACGTATAAGATACTCAGAGGGATTGACAGAGTGGACATAGATGAAATGTTCACACGGAATAGTAACAGAACGAGGGGACACGGATGGAAGCTTGAAACTCAGATGAGTCACAGAGATGTTAGGAAGTTTTCTTTTAGCGTGAGAGTAGTGGGAAAATGGAATGCACTTCAGGAACAGGTTGTGGAAGCAAATACTATTCATAATTTTAAAACCAGGTATGATAGGGAAATGGGACAGGAGTCATTGCTGTAAACAACCGATGCTCGAAAGGTGGGATCCAAGAGTCAATGCTCGATCCTGCAGACACAACTAGGTGATTACAACTAGGTGAGTACACAGTAACACCAGTGTACACAGTAACACCAGTGTACACAGTAACACCAGTACACACAGTAACACCAGTACACACAGTAACACCAGGACACACAGTATCACCAGTACACACAGTAACTCCAAACACCATGGAATACACGATAACACACACACGAACATAATAATTACACACATATAGCGCATCTGATGACAAACAACCTCAAAATGGATAATAACATCGCAGAATATCTCACTATACAACAACGGAACTGCAATGGAGTTCGCAATAGTATTAATGCTTTCATACACTACGTCTGTGAACACCAAATTGACGTCATAGTGCTACAGGAGACGCTGGTGGGTGATGACTTCAACCCAAGATTCAGCGGATATCGCAAGTTCTCCCTTCCCTCAAGGTCAACAACCAGAACATTGAAACGTGTAGGCAGCACAAATACCTTGGAGTTGGTATTAGCAGTGATATTGTAAATGATCTACACCGTAGGTTAAAAGAAAGACTAAAACCATTGAAAACACTTACTGGTAAGAATATTGGTATCAATATTAAATATGCTAGACTATTCTATATGATGTTCGTTAGATCTCTCGTTGATTGTAATGCTCTGCACTTAATTAATTTCCCCTCCTCTGTGTTGGACAAACTTGAAGTAGTACAGAATGAGGCCATGAGGATAATTCTTGGTGCTCCAAGATGCACAAGAATCATCAACATGCCTGAAGATCTGAAGCTTCCAACCATACTAGAGGGAATAATGCAAGTCAACACCACCTTTTGCCTTAAAGTCATGAGAGATCCTACATCTCCTGCATTGCTCAGAGACAAATTATTTAGTGCTGTTAACACCCTTTTGACTTGTGCCGACATACCAACTCACTCCTTTTATGATAATTGACTGAGCAACAATGCTGACAATCTCATTAAACTTAACATTTCTTTTAAGTGCAATCTACCTGTCTGTGATATTCCTCTTTATCTGTACCCCACCATTCAAGTATCATACACACCTGTCACCAAGAAAGATAATGAAACCTTGCTCTTCTCAAAGCTGTCACACTTGAAACAATTGCCTCCTCCATCGAGAGTTTAAGATCTCACGAGCACTGTGTCTACGCCGATGGCTCAGTCCAACCCTTTACTGGACGGATTGCAGCAGCATGTAGGTTTTATAGAAATAATATTTGCACAAAGACTGTCAGTGTCAGGTTAAACAACTGGCTGACCTCCACACAAGCAGAACTAGCAGCATTACACCTAGCTACCAGTACATTAAAAAACATTGGAGGAGGAATAATATTTTGTGATTCAAAGTTTGCTTTTCAAGCAATCGAAAACTTCTCTTGGAAGATCGACAGCAAGAACCTCTTACTCCCAATTATAAATGACCTAATTGATGCACAGAGTAAAGGGTCTCGAATCTCCTTTGTATGGATACCTTCACACATGGTAATTATTAGTCTTGTAAAGCCACTACCACGCGCAGCGTTTCGGGCAGGTCCTTAATCTAAGAAAATTTTAAGGAGGTAAATACTTGCAAAATTTATAGACAAAAAAATAATAACAGTTACATGAAATGAAAAAAAGAAGATGAGAGAAAGTTGTAGGTACAGTATATTAAAGCACATAGGTAGCTAAGATTGATTGCAATGACAGCTTGAATGGTAGTTGACAAAAATTGGTAGGCACAATACAGCAGAAACAATGAGTCATAATGAGACAGACATTGCAGCCAAATTAGCGTGTAACAAGTTTGAAGTTGAATTAGATCTAGGTATCCCCATCTCTGCTGTCAAAACTGTATTGGTTCAAACACTCAGATCTGATAGGAAAGAACTTACTGACTCCCAACGACCTGAAAGTACTAGTATTAGAAGCTATGATTTGTTCAGATCTGAAACCTATATCTATGGGTAGCACAAAACGTCCACTAGACTGTGCGACACAGTGGTTGCAAGGATCAGGTTGGGTTACCGTTACCTATGGCAGGTGGCTGCAGGTGACAGGTCTCCCAATCCTGAGCACTCCAGTTTCACACTCTGTGAACAGGAACTACGGCACGATCTCCCGCACTACATCACTGAATGCCCAGTTATTAGACCTTTCAGACCAATTGGCATGGGGTACTTGGAGCTCTGCAATTACTTTATTCACTCTCGTATTCTTGAAGATATCCTCACAGTGTACCCAAAATTTGCCAGTGCCGGCTACTAAACATATAGCCCTGTATGACTAACCATCCTGCGAGATGGGGGCTTTTATTACCACTGCCACCTTATTCAATCTTGTGTTGATGATATCCTCAAAATGCATCCGGAGTCTGCCAGTGCAGACTGCTTATCACATGCCTCTGTATGACTAACCATCCTGTGTGATGGGGATTTTTTAGCATCACCTAGTTAGCTCTTTTTTGACACACTGTACTCCACTTCATATAGTCTAGGGTAGCTGCACTAATGCAGATGTACCTCATAATTAAAAAAAAAAAATCCCGCTGGGGAAAGAAAACGGGGTCTCATCACTTTTGTAAACATCAACATACCTGCACAGATTATTGATGACCTCCACATGGGGGATGAGTATGAATCATTGGGGGTAACCCTTCACTTAAACAATAATGCCCTACATATAATCAGCCTATATGTGCCACAGACTAAACTTGATCTTGACACACTACCTGAATTTGTTAATCAGGAACCTACCCTGCTGTTCGGTGACCTTAATGCCAGGCACCCACACTTTGAAGCCAACTGTCATCAACCCAATATCAATGGACGGAAACTGTCACTCTATGTCAGGGGGAGTGAAAACCTTAGAGTCCTGGGTGATGAACAGCCAACTCAACTCAGAGGAGGAAGATTAGACTATGCTCTCCTGCTGAATGCACAGGACACGCATGCCAGTACACACATTGTACGCAGTTTATGTAGTGACCATTGGGCACTGATTACCACCGTCGACATGAGCAAGAAGAAGAAAGAGTCAAGTAGAAGAAAAAGGTTATTACTCGGACCAGATACGAGACCACACTTCATAAATAAGATGAGTGACTGGTTCACGGAATACCAAATCCCTGAAGACATTGATACATTTGTTGATGACCTTAATCACCAAATTGAGAGCTGTCTCAGAGTTCTGCGCCGTACGACTGGGCGAAGTAACCATCAGAGGAAGACAAATAAAATGGTATGAGAACGATTACATAAAGATGCTTAGCGCAAATGAGTAGAGAGTACCGGAGACATCCCATTGAAAGTACCAAAGAGCTGTTTAAAACTGTGTGTCAAGTAGCCAGGGAAGAGAAGATTAAAGAGCGGGAGAGACAATGGCTTGAGTTCACTAGGTCTATTGGAAGGGAAACATCTGCAAGACAAGTGTGGGCAAAAATTCAGATAGCTAAGGGGGGCCAGAGCCAGGCCAGCGGCTCACAAAAACCCCCAGGGTAATTCATTGATTGATGAAGATTAAGCCACCAAAAAGGTGGCACGGGCATAAATAGCCCGTAAGAGGTGGCCATTTTAAGCCATTACCAGTATCAGGAGCTGATACTGGAGATCTGTGGAGGTGCGAATGCACCCTGCATGACGGGAGATGTCTCCCTTATGAATGTGTTAAGATGAAGATGAAGCCACCCAAAAGGTGGCACGGGCATAAATAGCCCGTAAGTGGTGGCCCTTTTGAGCCATCACCAGTATCAATAGATGATACTGGAGATCTGTGGTGGTGCGACTGCATCCTGCGTGACGGGAGATGTCTTCCGGACCAAATGGTGCCCCAGGGTAAGGCTGAAGAACTAATTCACAAGTGGAGTGATGCATCCTCCTCCTCCTACTCTTTCCCTGCAGGAGAAAGCAGGAAACAGCTCCTCCGACATAATGACAGAAGAATAAGGATAACAAGGGCACTGTCTAATGATGACGAATATGGAGAAACGATCACAGCCCAGGAAGTAAGGGGCGCTATGAAAAGGGGTTAATGTACAGCACCTGGTGAAGATGGCGTCACCTACGACATACTCAATGCACTGTGTGAAGTGTCTGGGAATCCACTACTCCACCTGTTTAACAAGTCATTCCTAAGTGGAGTGTTGCCCACACAATGGAAACACGCAATAATTGTTCCCATACCGAAGCCCATTGAACTTGGTAATTACAGACCTATCAGTCTTATGTCATGCACTTGCAAGATGCCTGAAAAGATAATCCTAAGCCGACTGTTGAACAAAATAGGCAGGTTAGGGGAGGGGGCCAATGGATTTGTTAAAGGACGGAGCACAGCAAACTGTATAGTTAATTACTTGGCTAATGACAAGGCTAGGTACTCTGTATTTGTTGACATCAAAGGAGCCTTAGACATATCCACAAGGGCCGTGACGAGGACTCGAACCTGCATCCGAGAGCATTCCAGACGCTGCCTTAATCGACTGAGCTACGACATGGACAAAAGGAGTTGAAACCGAAGTTCTACTGAACTTACTGGATCCTGCAGCCTCTCCGAGGCACAAACCAGGGTTTTACACAACTCCCCCATGCACTCGAGCTATGTCAATAGGCCGTTCTCCCTCTTCGCCCTTACATCATCACACACAGAAATCACAATTGCGTGATGCATCAAATGAACAAATCCACAAGGGCCATGCCGAGGATTCGAACCTGCGTCAGAGGCTCAAACCCTGGTTTGTGCCTCGGAGAGGCTGCAGGATCCAGTAAGTTCAGTAGAAATTCGGTTTCAACTCCTTTTGACCATGTCGTAGCTCAGTCGATTAAGGCAGCGTCTGGGATGCTCTCGGACGCAGGTTCGAATCCTCATCACGGCCCTTGTGGATTTGTTCATTTGATGCATCACACAATTGTGATTTCTGTGTGTAATGAAGCCTTCGACAAAGCGCAGGTAATTGTGATACTGGATGAGCTTGCATGCGTGGGTGTCAAGGGGAGACTCTTAAAATGGGTTGAAGACTACGTCACAGGGAGGAAGGTCAAGGTATGCTTCAATGGAGCAATCTCAAAAACAATGAATATGGAACTAGGGAACCCCCCCCCCCCAAGGCGGAGTCTTAAGCCCTACACTATTCAATGTACTTATGAACGCCATTGCAAATATTGATTTTCCGGAAGGAACACAACAAGTGGGATATGCAGATGATGTCCTAATACAAGCTCCCACCTTGGAAAAAATTAAACAGTCCATTGAACTCCTTGGAAGGATATGTGTTGAGTTCGGTTTCACTCTCTCCACAAACAAGACGAAGGCATACTCCCATCACAAGCAGGGGGCAAATGAAGAACTACAAATTAATGGTGTAACACTTGATTGGGTTGACCACCACAGGTACCTTGGCATCATTGTCGGCTCTCACAAGGGAAAGAAAGAAGAGCTCAACCCACTCATAGGAACATGCAAAAGTCGACTCAGGGCACTGAAAACCTATGGCCTGGAATGGATAAGGAACCTCTATTGCCGTCCTTAAAATGGTGTACACAGCTCATGTGCGCTCCGTCATAGACTATGCTGCACCTGTTTTGTGTACCTACTCCCAAAACGAAGGGAAAAGGCTCGAAAGCATAGAGAATGAAGCAATGACAATCATTCTTGGAGTTCCAAGAACTGCCAAATCGTCTAATCTACGAGAGGAGTTGTCCTTCCCCAGTGTTAAAAGCAAGATTAAGGAACTGAATGCTAAACTTGCAATTAGGATAACCAGAGATCCCTATTACAATGATATTGGCAAGAAAACTCTGGGTTCTGTGCTGTTAATAGGAGGAAACAGGAGAAGCAAAGAAGGGCATCACAGATCAGCCTGCTACCTCGAAGAGCTTCACCTGCTTGAGCAAACCCGTGAGCTCTTGCCTGTAGAGAGGTTATCTTCCTGGGAGGATGACTCATGCAGGATTATCATCAATGAAATGGCAACAAAAACTCCAACATGATACCACAAGAAATGAGGCACAAGTATCTCTGGGACATTTATAAAGAAGCCAGAGATGAACTAGAACAAATTTACACTGATGGGTCATCTAATTCTGTCATTGGCAGGGCTGGTGCAGCATTCACTGTAATTAGGAATAATGCCTTTCAATGCAAAAATGGAGGGAAGGCACGCATTGAGAACTATGCCTCTTCATCGTAACCGGAGCTAATTGTCATTGTTATGGCGTTAAGATTCCTTGAATGAAACACTAATGGCGCAGTGATCTGCACTGACTCAAAAGCAGCACTACAAAGCCTAAGTAAAAATCGGGCAGAAAATCTTGCGATAGTCACTGAAATTAAGAGAGATATGAGGGTACTAATCAATCAGGGAAGAGTCGTCAAGTTTCTGTGGATCCCCTCCCATGTTTAAATATGTGGGAATGAACGAGCAGATGTGCTGGATGCTGAAGGCGCTGAAGGAGACCATATTGAATACTTCATACCCAAGACTCTGCTACAAATTAGAGGTATTGTCAGGCAATATCACTGTGACAGGGTAACTGAAGAAAGGAGGATAGAAGCACAAACCAATAAATCTGTATACTGGTACAACATGGTTGCAGCTGGCAACCCTAATCATTATGAACGAAGAGGAGGTGACCGTGGGAGAGTATCAGTAATAGTGAGAATCCGCCTTGGATACAAATATCCATGGCGATTCGGAATGGAAAAAAACAGTTGAGCAGCAGAGTTTCAGAATCTGCGATGAGAGTGACGGACACTGCCTTTACCATTACCTGAAAGAATGTGAACACCTGAGAGACATTAGAAATATGTGTAGAATAATAAACCCCACATTGTTTGAGTTAGGAAAACACTATTTGTCAAATTTTGATACTGTTCTTAAAAGATTCCCCCATTTTACACCCGCAAGATAACGTAAGATTTTAAAGGCTGACAGATGTTAATCTTCTTGTTTGAGGAACTGTTCACTTGAGACAGTTAAGCAAGTCCCAGCTGTGTCTGGGTACAAGTGACAGGATGAACAACTAAGTGGGTTTTCTTCCTATTGGGGAGTGTTGTACATGCTGCTAAGGCGGTATGTCCACTCACAGGATGAGTGGCGCTGCCCAATAAACTCACCCCTTGGGGGAAAATTAAAAAAAAAATTGTTACTGTACCATGTCATCAATTTAAGTGTTCCTTAAATTACCTGTTTTTATAGTACTTTACCAGTTAATTACAGCATTTTCTATAAAATTGCAGTGTAATTTTTTTATTCTTTCAACAATCCATTTTATTTAAAATTTTACAGGAAGTTAATTTTGTTTTAAATTCTTGATGCCTTATTGCCCAAATGTCCTGCATTACATGTTGATTCTTTTGAGTGCATTTTTCTGCATTATATTAATTATTAAGCTTTTATTATGCCACATCTTGAGTGTTGAATTCTATATTTGTTTAATTATTTTTCTTGAAATTTGCAATTACACCTTCTAGGTTTATAATCAAATTTGTTATGCTTTGCCTGGTTTAATTAATTACATTACTCTAGATTCAAGTCATGTTCATACCAGATTGCATATTTAATTTACAATTTTGCTGATTCCCATTTATTTTGTCGTGCCTAACTATAATTTAAATGTTTATTCTTTGCATTTACTTACTTGAGCCTAGTTTGATTTTCTGAATGTTGTTATTCTGTAAATTCTAATCTTATACCTAGAGTTTCAAGCACACACTAAGTTAGTGACAATGCCTGCAACTGTTGCAACTCCTTCTGACTCAAATGGAGCAGTTGCTCGTACTAATGTCCAGCGCTCCTTACAGGAGATGGCTATTCTACTTTTTGCTGGAGTATCTCACGTATTGGAATCATGGTTTAGCAAAGTGGAAGCAAAGGCCAAAGTGCATTTCTCAGAACCTTCTGATGATGACTACTTAGCAATTGCTAGGTCAAGTTTTGACTCCACCAAAGGTGATGCTCATTTTGTAGATAATGAGAAAGCCATTGTTAGCCTCCAGTCATGGCCAGAATTTAATGATTTCTTTCGCGTTTTCAAGGCTCATGACAAGCCTATTTAGTATATTGATAGGTAGTACTCTTTTGGTATTCAGACTCACTTCCAGAACCTTGAGAAAGTACTTGCAAAGCTCGTAGAAGCAAATTTAAAAATAAAATTCTCAAAGTGCTCATTTTTAAAGGAGAAGATTAATTTCCTAGGTCATACAGTCACCTCTTCAGGCATTACCTTAAATGAATAAAAAATTATTGCTGCACGTGATTTTCCAATGCCTCGTACTGCAGAAGCCGTGAGGCAGTTTACAGGTTTTCTAGGATTTTATCGTTCGTTTATTGCTGGATTCTCTACAATAGCCACTCCACTTTTCAAGTTGGAAAGAAACGATGAACCCTTTGTTTGGGAAGAAGCCCAAGAACAGTCTTTCAGGAAGCTCAAAGAAGAATTCATCTCTTCACCTGTTCATAGGTACCCAGATTTTTCTAAACCTTTTATGTTGGTCAGAGATGCTAATGAAATAGGCTTAGGTGCAGCATTACTTCAAACTGAAGGTCACAGAGATCATGCAATAGCTCAACTAGCTGTACATTGTCTAAGGAAAAGAAAAATTATGGTGCAACAGAGCGTGAAGCTCTAGCAGTTGTATGGGCTTTTAAACATTTCAGGAATACAATTTACCCAGTTCATGCTGGCGATGAGTCACAATAACGTGGCTGAAGTATGTTGACCAGACCACACACTAGAAGGTGAAGGGACGTCGACGTTTTGGTCCTTCCTGGACCATTCTCAAGTCGATTGTGAGAATCGACTTGAGAATGGTCGAGGACGGACCAAAACGTCGTCGTCCCTTCACCCTCTAGTGTGTGGTATGGTCAACATACCCAGTTCATGTTCTTACAGATCATCAACCAGATATTTGCCAGATATTTACTCACAATTCAAGAATTTAATCCTTCATTTGGGTATATCCCAGGAAAACAAAATGTTGTAGCTGATGCATTTTCTTGACACATAGCTGCATATCCAGTTAAATTACCCAGCATGAGATGCTATAGTAGTAGAGACAGAACAAAAACAAGACCACATATGGGCACCTGTCATTAAGTTTTTGATTTAGCAAGATACTCGTCGGATTCACAAGCCCCAGTAACATTGAAAGAACTAGTGATGTTAGACAATTTACTGTGTAGAATAGTAAAGCTAGGGACACCCCCAAGGAAGTGTTATCAGTTAGTTGTTCCAGCTGTCTTGGTACCAACTGTGTTAAAGATCATCCATGATGCTCCTGTAAATGCACATCCAGGAAAGGATTGTACACTCCAGTAAGGTCGATTGAAGTATTTTTGGCCCAAAAGGGCTAAAGAATTGCTCATTATGTTGACAGAAGTTTAACCTGCTTACAGTACAAGGGACACATCATTGGACCTAACCCAATTCATGTGTACCCAGCAACTAAAGCCCCTTGGGAATGAGTATCAATATATTTGTTGACAAATTTTGCAGAAACTGAAAAGGGTAACAAACATTTGCTTGTAATGGTTGAAAAATTTTCACGTTATTGCGAACTAGAACTGGCGGCCTCCGGCAACCAGGAGGCCTGGTCGACGACCGGGCCGCGGGGACGCTAAGCCCCGGAAGCACCTCAAGGTAACCCCAAGGTAAGGTAGTTCCTATCCTGAACAAAACAGCAGAAACTATAGCCAGTGCATTCCATGACCAAATAATTTGTAGATATAGTATGCAAAAAGTAATTCTCTCAGATAATGGTCCCGAGATCAGTAATAGTTTCTTAACTAGTTTGTGTGAATTATATAACATTAAAAAAATGTAGTATTATGCCATATAACCCAGCAAGTACTATGTTTGCAGAGCATACAAACAGACTATGCAGAGCGTACAAACAGAAAAGTGTTAGATGATTTGAGAGTCACATTGATTTTTGATAACAGTAATTGGGATGAGTTCATATCCTTAATTCAGTGTGCCATACACTCTTCAATTAATGCTTCTACAGGAGACACTCCTCATGCTATTCTTTATGGTACATATAAGATTCTTCCCAATGAAGTGATCATTTCACCCCCTACTCCTTTGTATAACCTAGATGTTTTTTTTCAAGTAATGCATTGACAAATGCAACCAGTCTTTAAGAAAATATGAGAACACTTATCCAAGACAACTGCGGAGTTTACTCCAGCAAAGGAATGCTCAAGCTAAGTCCAGTAAGATGACTGTCGGATCTGTAGTAATGGTACTTAACGAACACAGGTCTGGCCCAATGTACACGTTAACTAAGAAATTTTTAGGTCCATATAAGGTAATAGAGCTTATCAAGATTAACAAGTACAGACTTAAGAATTTGTTAACAAGATAATTTATAAACGAATATTTATACCACATGAAGTTAGCTAAAATTACTGCTGGTGAGTCTGATGCAAAAGATGGCAATGACCATGCCCAGACAGATTCTTCTATAGGGACACCACCTATTGTGGTTGACAGACCACTTGACGTAGACCTTCCGCTTGCCAGCACTTATAATCTTAGATCTAGACCTTTAGTCTCAACCATGCACTCACCAAACGTCTATTGGCTAGATGTTAATGAGAATAACAACCCAGATGCTGCTGCTGCTAACAACACTGATACTGCTAGCATTAGTGTTGTCTGCTAATATCAGTGTTGTTGCTGACATCAGTGTTGCTGTTGACATCAGTGTTGCTGCTGAGATCAGTGTTGCTGCTGATATCAGTATTGCTGCTGACATCAGTATTGTTGCTAGCATCAGTGTTGCTGCTGACATCAGTGTTGCTGCTGACATCAGTGTTGCTGCTGAGATCAGTGTTGCTGCTGATATCAGTATTGCTGCTGACATCGGTATTGTTGCTAGCATCAGTGTTGCTGCTGACATCAGTGTTGCTGCTGACATCAGTGTTGCTGCTGAGATCAGTGTTGCTGCTGATATCAGTATTGCTGCTGACATCAGTGTTGCTGCTGACATCAGTGTTGCTGCTGACATCAGTGTTGCTGCTGACATCAGTGTTGCTGCTAGCATCAGTGTTGCTGCTGACATCAGTGTTGCTGCCAGCATCAGTGTTGCTGCCAGCATCAGTGTTGCTGCCAGCATCAGTGTTGCTGCCAGCATCAGTGTTGCTGCCAGCATCAGTGTTGCTGCTTGCATCAGTGTTGCTGCCAGCATCAGTGTTGCTGCTTGCATCAGTGTTGCTGCTTCTGCTGCCAGAATATGTCGGTCTGCATCAGGTGTTAGTATCTATACTGATGTGTTAGCTCTATCAGTGAAACACTGACCCCAAACATTCTATCCAACTTTTTACCTAGTTCATCATTGACTATTTTACCAGTAATTGTTTCATTGCCCGCGATGAGAGCTTTCCCAGTGGCATTAGGACTGCCAGGTTCAGCTGTGTTCATCTTCCATCAGCAAGTTCATTTTTGGCTGAATCTTTTTTTTTTTTTTAGATATATACAAGAGTTGTTACATTCTTGTACAGCCACTAGTACGCGTAGCGTTTCGGGCAGGTCCCTGGAATACGATCCCTGCCGCGAAGAATCGTTGTTACAACCAAGTACACATTTTACTGTTGAGTTAAACAGAGGCTACAGTTAAGGATTTGCGCCCAGTAAATCCTCCCTGGCCAGGATACGAAGCCATGGCAAAGCGCTCGCGGAACGCCAGGCGAGTGTCTTACCACTACACCACGGAGACTGGTGACAAGTCAATCTTATCCCAAATCAAATGCCCCGCCCCGCTGACTCCTTGCCACTGACAGTGTCACCATTAACAGTGTCAGCACAAATGTCGGCCTGAGCAAAGCTGGTAATAGGCCCAGACCAGATGGAATATGTAGGCCCCATTTTGAACTGTTCACTAGGTATTACTTGGTGATAAATGCCTATGATTTATGCATTTCTATACACATGTACATGTATACACATGTACATGTATACACATGTACATGTGTATACATGTGCACATGTAATGTAAGTTATATACTTACAGAAAAGAATGACAAATTATATTGATTGAATAAAAGGTAATTGGTAGCTTTTTATGAATGTTGGCCCTCTGTGACCATTCATTGACCCCCCCCCTCCTGACCAAGCCTGAGCATAACCACCTGGCATGACCCCCCCCCTCCTGACCAAGCCTGAACATAACCACCTGGCATGACCCCCCCCTTCCTGACCAAGCCTGAGCATAACCACCTGGCATGACCCCCCCCCTCCTGACCAAGCCTGAGCATAACCACCTGGCATGACCCCCCCCCCCTCCTGACCAAGCCTGAGCATAACCACCTGGCATGACCCCCCCCCCTCCTGACCAAGCCTGAGCATAACCACCTGGCATGACCCCCCCCCCTCCTGACCAAGCCTGAGCATAACCACCTGGCATGACCCCCCCCCCCTCCTGACCAAGCCTTAGCATAACCACCTGGCATGACCCCGCCCCCCTCCTGACCAAGCCTGAGCATAACCACCTGGCATGACCCCCCCCCCTCCTGACCAAGCCTGAGCATAACCACCTGGCATGACCCCCCCCCCTCCTGACCAAGCCTGAGCATAACCATCTGGCATGACCCCCCCTCCCCTCCTGACCAAGCCTGAGCATAACCACCTGGCATGACCCCCCCCCTCCTGACCAAGCCTGAGCATAACCACCTGGCATGACCCCCCCCCTCCTGACCAAGCCTGAGCATAACCACCTGGCATGACCCCCCCCCCCTCCTGACCAACCCTGAGCATAACCACCTGGCATCTTTCATGTGATACGTCTTGCTAGTAAGAGAGAAACAGTGCAGTCACACTTGCCAGGTACAGTCTTTGTGGCGCAGTGGTAAGGCACTCGTCCAGTGCTTCGTGAGCGCTTTTTGGCCTGGGTTCGAATATTGGCCGGTAGGTTTGACTGGGCGGTAGTCATTAACTGTAGTCTATGTTCATCCAGCAGTGAATGGGTGGCTGGTTGTTAAACGATTTGGTGTCATTTTCTGGGGAAAATTAAGATTAAAGTTTGGCCTCGTTAAAAGCCAAACGTGGATGCATACACTCTGGATTCCTGTCCCCAGACGCAGTGAATTATTATTTCTCTAGTGGCCTCAACAGGGACAGGAAGTCGGCGGCTTGCCAAAGGTGCCCACTCTATCTTGAAGAAATATTCATACAACTTTCTAAGATCTGCAGAGTTTCATATTAATTAAATTCTGATTTTTGTCTTGAACATTCCTAATACTTTGATAGAAGTGTTCCTCATCTTTTAAGTTTTCTTTCTCAGAAATCAAAGAAAATTGTAAATATTTTATGGCACACTAAAGAAGAATTAAATTAGTCTGCGCATTATTTTCTTAAACAATTTGGTGAGCTATTAAGCAATTGTTTGTTATTTTAGATTTAGCTATTCGGAACAAAAAGTTTCATACAACACGGGCTATAATAAGCCCGTAGTGGACTTACCTGTCACAGGAGCGGTTCCTCCAAAACTCAGTTAATGAATAATAACATATAATAAGGATTATATGTTAAATAGGAAATAACTGGGAGTTTTTACCACGTTTCTGATGTTGACCTGACCATATGTAAACTGTGTAACCCGTCCTCGACTCAAGTCCATTTCATCCAGCGGTCGACCCCAAAGACGCATTGATAAATTTTTACATGTTGTTCATTCAAAACAGGAATTTTCTCAAATATAAATTTATATTATAATATATTATCATATTATGCATATATAGACATAGGTTAGGTTTGGTTTTAGTCTAGTGTTGTTTAACCCTCTTCCCCGTTTGGTTGTCACAGAGGAAAATGTATATATATTGCGGTTAGCATTGTTAATGCGTGGCCACGTCTGTGGTAGAAAATAATAATAGTGAAAAAAACTGCTCAGTTCTTGATAACTTCACCCTCACTTGGGGTTGGATCTGTGAAGAAAGAGGCACTGACGCCTTATAGAAAGAGAGACGAAAAGAACCCGAATTATTGGCAAAGAAAGGTCATAACAGGCGTCATCTTGGGGTTAAAGAAAACTTATTTTATAATAATAGGTAGTTGGGTCATTAAAAGCTTTAAAGAAGAGCAACAATGATAACAGAAAACTGAGAACCACAAAACAATTCAGTGAATACAAACCTGGGTTTCCCTATTCCTGTATGGCACAATTACAGCGAGGGACCATCTGGCTACACAGTGCTGGGGCGAGGAGAACCCGCCCTGCATCACTCCTGCCTTGTGACGCGCCTCCGCTTCACTGATGTTCACCTTCTCCTCAATTGCCAAATTACCACCTGTCGGTAGACATGGTTGCAAGTGGGAGATTGGTTAGCCACCCTATCTCAAAAAAAAAAAAAAAAAAAAAAAAAAAAAAAAAAAAAAAAAAAAAAAAAAAAAAAAATCACATATACAAGGTGTGCAAGCACATTTTAAATTATAAGCACATGTACTGCCATTGGATAGTGAGTGCATAAATGAAATAACTAAAGTATTTGTTAAAACAAACTTGGCTTATTAGGCAAATCGGGCCTTGCATAGTAGGCTGAGAAGTGCGTTCTGACTACTAGGTACGACATATATATATATATATATATATATATATATATATATATATATATATATATATATATATATATATATATATATATATATATATATATATATATATATATATATATATATATATATATATATACATATATATATATATATATATATATATATATATATATACATATATATATATATATATATATATATATATATATATATATATATATATATATATATATATATATATATATATATATATATAAATATATATATATATATATTATTAAATATGACCGAAAAAGTAAGATTATTAATTCTAACACGAATTTTCTCGATCTTTCTTATATTTCTTTTCAGTGTTCATGGTAATTGAAAAATCAATTCTCCAAAATTCATTTTTATTTCTAGTCTGACGCGACACTTCAGCGCATTTCATAAAACTTATTACATTTTCAAAGACTTTATTTTACACACACACAACTATAACTGAATAGAGCTTAAACATCTTCGATTTTTTATACCTGCATTTGGGTGAGGTGATATGTTACAACAGTTTTAAATGATGTGAAAACAAACTTTCAACACAAGACAGAACACGAAATAATGGGTATTGAAGGTGAGAATGGAAGTAATTGCAGAGGGCCTATTGGCCCATATTTCTTGATGCTTCTATATTGGAGCGGAGTCTTGAAGTGGGTAGATTCTACCTCCTTCAGGTAGATTCTACCTGAAGGAGGCATCTCAAATGCCTCCTACAGCTCCTGCAGATGTCTGACATCAGGTACCTGTGTAAAAATGTCGTCAAGATACCTGCAGTATATGGCCGGTTTCAAGTTCATGTCGACTAAGACTATTTGCTCGATGGTACCCATGTAGAAGTTCGTAAACAGGACACCTAGGGGAGAACCCATGGCGACCTCATCTACTTGCTTATATATGTGCCCATCCGGGCTCAAGAAGGGTGCCTCTTTAGTACAAGCTTGGAGTAGTTTCCTTAGGATATTTTCTGGTATGTCAAGAGGATTACAGGCTGGATCACGATACACTCTGTCGGCTATCATCCCGATTGTCTCGTCCACTGGTACGTTGGTGAACAGCGATTTTACGTCCAACGAGGCTCTTATTCCT
The DNA here is from genome assembly GCF_040958095.1 of Procambarus clarkii. Taxonomy (NCBI): domain Eukaryota; kingdom Metazoa; phylum Arthropoda; class Malacostraca; order Decapoda; family Cambaridae; genus Procambarus; species Procambarus clarkii. The sequence goes on along the minus strand of NC_091151.1, from coordinate 23,904,986 downwards.
GTGGCCCGTGTGCCCCGCAGTAAGTCAACAAATTCCTTTGGCGACTTCAGGCTGAAGGCGCAAGGGACATAAGGAGTCAGCAGGCCGTTGAGTCGCTTCGCTAGTCTGTACGTGGGTGTGGGTATCTGGCTAATGATTGACCGAAGTGGGTTTCTAGGCTTGTGTGTTTTGACATTTCCATACGCATATCCAGGTTTATATTCCCCAATAATCTTTGGCAGGTCTAGTCCTGATTTCTTGGCGTTCACAGTTTCGATTAGTTTGTTGACCTTTGCTTTCAATTCGGCTGTAGTGTCCTTCGTTACCCTTTGGAATTTAGTTTGGTCAGAGAGTATGAGGTTCATTTTCGCCAGATATTCGTCTTTTTTAAGAATGACGTATATTGGCGACTTGTCACCTCTCCTGACAACTATCTCCTTGTTCTCACGAAGGCTCCTTGTTTCGTGTTTTACGAAACGCGCTCGTGTCGCGTCAGACTAGAAATAAAAATGAATTTTGGAGAATTGATTTTTGAATTACCTCCAACAGTGAAAAGAAATGTACGAAAGATTGAGAAAATTCGTGTTAGAATTATTAATCTTACTTTTTCGGTCATATTTAATAATATATATACATATATATATATACATATATATATATATATATATATATATATATATATATATATATATATATATATATATATATATATATATATATATATATATATATATATATATATATATATATATATAGGCTACTCATGAGAAACTCTCCAGACACAAAACAGAACGCTTTAAAAGAGACTAACGTCGTCTATGCCTTCAAATGCCCACTTGGGGACTGTAAGCTCTAAAAAACCCAGTATATAGGCAAGACAACAACATCTCTTTCTAGGCGTTTAACGATGCATAAGCAACAGGGCTCCATTAAGGAACATATAATCTCTTCCCACAACCAAACCATCGCCAGAGAAATCCTAGTAAACAACACAGAAATCATCGATAGATACAGCGATAGCAGGCGGCTTGACGTTTGCGAGGCACTACACATCAAGAAGTCAACACCAGCAATCAACAGCCAATTATTGCACAACTATATTCTACCCACCTCAAGACTCCGCTCCAATATAGAAGCATCAAGAAATATGGACCAATAGGCTTTCTACAAACACTTCTATTCAATACCCATTGTTTGTGTTCTGTCTTGTGTTGATACTTTTAATACCCTATTAATATCCCCTCTTGTTCTGTCTTGTGTTAATGCCACATCACCCCTCCCACCTCACTCAAATGTAGATATAAAATCGGAGATACGTAAGTTCTATCCAGTTGTGTATTTGTGAACTAAAGTCTTTGAAAATGTAATAAGTTTTACGCAACGCGCCCGTGTCGCGTCAGACTACAAATAAAAATGAATTTTGGAGAATTAATTTTTTATTTACCTCCAACAGTGAAGCGTAATGTACGAAAGATTGAGAAAATTCGTGTTAGAATTATTAATCTTACTTTTTCGGTCATATTTAATAATATATATATATATATATATATATATATATATATATATATATATATATATATTATATATATATATATTGTGACGGTAACGCGTTGGTGTTCGGCTGTTTAAGGCTAGGGGTATGGCCTCGTCACATAGTTATAAAAAAAAATAGAAAAACTGGAACTTCGTCTGTGGTAAGGTAAGGAGAAGACACACAAAACACAAGTAAACTTTAACAATGAAATTTTAATTACGTTAAATAAATCAAAACATGAAAATAATGCACAAACAAATATGTATAATAAAATCAATGAATCAAAATAATAAGAATACTTAAATGACACAATGAAAAGTTACGTTAAGGCAAAATAACAAGTGCAATACAAAAGTTAAGTGGGAGGTGCTGGAATATTGGCTTAAAGCCACCACCTCTCTCAGTACACGCTAACGTCTAGCTGGGAGGAGTGCTGGCTACGAAAGCACGGAACATTCTGAAGACTGATGTTGGGGCGACCCCAGACATCAGGTAGTATTGGGGGGCGAGTGCAGGTGCAGCCAGACCGGCGACCAATCAGCGGAGCCGTAGCGATCAACGGGTAGTTTGGTGATTTGGGTCCGAACAGGTGGCGGGCTGCATACGTTTCTGCTCACCCTTGCAAGCCTTGCTGGTGTTGTTGTCGTTGTTGGACATTTCTTCCATAGTCTTTTTATATAATTGTGAAGACGTAATTATGGAGGGAAGAGCAGGCTCAATCTCTTGAAGGAGATTATCGTCACAACTCTCCCCCGAAGCCTGCGGTTCTGGAAGAAGTACGTCGTTATGTGGTGGAGTAATGGATGGAGTTGCTTCTACTTCATAAACTCTGGAGAGATCATGGGCTAAGATGTTGTCAGACTCTTGGTATAGCGTGTCTCCAGGTTGAATTTCTGCAGGTAGCAAGCCCATAGTAGAAGACGTTGAGATGAGAAGTGGGCGTGCTGCAGGAGGTGTAGGGTGGTGTGGTCCGTGTTGATGGTGGACCGAGCACTTTTCAGGTGTGGAGTGAAGTGCTGAAGCTTCAGGATGAGGAAGAGAAGCTCCTTGCCAATTGTTCCGTAGATCCTTGTAGCAGTAGTCGCTGACAGGTGTATTCTTCTCGCCTCGTTGTTGCATCACGACACCACCAACGTCGGTACCCCTAGCGTCGACATGGAGGATGAAGGGTTTATCTGACGAGGTGAGAGTGGAATTAGAAGAGGGCATAGGAGCACGAGTATTATCCTGAAAGCATTTGGGAAGATCATTAAGGATTTCGGAATTAGAAAGCGCTGACTCCTTGTCAGTGCTTTCGGGAGGAGAAGCTGGGAAGGTCTCACTGTGGATGTAGGGTTCTGTGAATGTGGAATAATTAGTCAAGACAGTGGGAGGAGTACCATTATATTGCTTCAGGAGGTTGACGTGGCACAGCTGGGTCTTCCGCCGCCTATCTGGAGTCTCTATCACATAATTATTATTATTCCTGCACTCTTTGATGCAGTAGGGTCCTGAAAATCTGTTTTGTAAAGGTGAACCTGGGATAGGGAAATAAGCAAGGACGAAGTCTCCCGGCTTTAATTTTCTTACTTTGCTGGTCTGGTCGTAATGAGTCTTCATTCTCACCTGGGCTTTCAATAGATTATCATGGGCAAAGCGGTGGACTCTCTCTAGAATGTGCTGAAGGTTTTGAAGAAACTGGGGCACATTCTGATGCTCACTGAAGGTGGCATCTCTGAGAGAGTCTTTGAAAGCCTTAAGGGGAGTACGGCACTTACGGCCGTAGAGCATCTCATAAGGAGATACTCCTAGGGACTCATTGGGGAGACTTCTGAAAATACACATTATTAGGTCAATCTGCTTATCCCAATCCTTTGAGGTTTCACTACAAAACTTTTTCAAGAGTGCTTTGATGGTCTGATGACTACGTTCAAGAGAACCCTGTGAAGCAGGATGATAGGGGCTGGACAATACCTGTTTGATGTTGAACTCCTCCAGTGTCCTTTTGAAGAGATCACTGGTGAAGTTGGTGCCACAGTCACTTTGAATCTCCCTGGGAAATCCGTATTGAGTGAAGATCTTCAGTAGATGTTTGATAACCGTAGCAGCCGTGATGTTCTTCACTGGAACTGCTATGGGAAATCTGGTGGTAGGACACAGGATGGTTAGGATGTAGGCGTTACCTGAACTGGTCCGAGGTAAAGGACCAACACAGTCTATTATGAGTCTGTGGAAAGGTTCCGCAGGCACCTGTATGGGAATCAGTGGTGCTCTGGGAATGGAGACGTTCGGTTTGCCTGCCATCTGACATGTATGACACTGTTTTACGTACTGTTTGACGTTATTTACCATACCTGGCCAGTAGTAGTCTTGACGAATCCCATGGTAAGTCTTGTTGAAACCGTAGTGGGAGAATGCTCCATGGGCCAGGTGTAGAATAGTGGGCCGCAGGCTGGTGGGAATCACAAGTTGTTCGATGTTGGCCCAATCGTCCTCCTCCTTCAGTTTACTGGGTCTATATCGGCGGTAGAGCAAGTCGTTCTCTAGGAAGAACCCAGGAATACTGTCGGGTTGAGTCTCAGCCTGGAAAAACAATGGTGTTAAAGTAAGATCTTCCCTCTGCAACTTACGGAACTCCAACTTGGTCAGATGCGGGGGTAGTTTCTGAGGGTCTTGAGGGACAGCGGTAGCAGTAGAGTCAGCTGGCTGTGGACGTGCGGCTTGTGCACGGGTGGTCACGAGAACCGGAGGAGAAACATCATCACTCTCTTGAACCTCTGCTGGAACATACTCAAGAATAGGGTTACTTGGCACAGAGTTACACACCTGGGGTTTGTCCATGACGATCAGGTTGGTTGGTTGCAGGTCTTCTGCCAAGTCGTTGCCTAGGAGAAGTTGCACTCCAGGCATGGGAAAAGGCTTTTCCCTGACGGCGACTTGGACTTCCCCGTTCACGTAGGGACAATCCAGGTGGACTCTGGCGAGAGGGTATGGAGTGGTAGCAGTGAGGTCAGTGATGAAGACTGTTTCCCCGGTGTAGACTATGTTGGGCACAGCCGACTTCAAGATGATCGATTGTAGAGCCGCTGTGTCCCTCAAGATCTTCAATTTGAAACGTCCCTCCGGATTTGAACCGTTGGCAGAGACAGTTCCAGTATACAGGTGGTTACTGAAAAGAGAAAGATCATTAACATCAACACCAACATTCATCACAGGCTTACCGGACTTAGGAGGAGTTGGTTTGGGTCGTTGTTGGTCAGTGGTTCCCTTGTATTGAGACTTACCACACTTGTCTATGGTATGTCCATAGAGTCTACAATACTTGCAGTACAGTTGTGAACCAGCTTGATCGGGGCTCACCTTCTCGTAACTGTACCACGACTTCTTACTGGAGGATGGTTCAGGTGTCAGCCGGTGGATGAGGCTGTAAGTGTCAGCCGACTTAGCACACTTCAGGTAGTCGGTTTCTTCTTTATCTGCTAAGTAGAGGCGGACAGGAGGCGGCACACGTCTCAAGAATTCTTCAACAAGCATCAGGTTGACGAGTTCTGTAAAAGTAGAGACATGTGCTGCTTCCAGCCATTTCATGAAATACCTCCGTTTCGTGTTAGCAAACTCAAGGAAGGTAGTGGTACTTGCCTTCAGGTGGTCACGGAATTTCCTTCTATAACTTTCAGTAGAGAGGAGGTAGGCGTCCAACACTGCTTGTTTCAGAGTGTAGTAGTCATTCTCAGACGCCAAAGTACTGAGTGTGACTGCAGCTCTACCTGTAAGATGGACTCTGAGAAGTGTGGCCCATTGGTCGACAGGCCAACTGAGTTGATTAGCAAGGGTTTCAAAGGTGGTAAAGAACACATCAACTTCTGCTTCTACAAAGGATGGCATTAACTTACTTGCATGTGATATATTAAAACTGACGGGAAGATTTGCAGTAGCTTGCTGGCGTTGAGTGAAGTGTGAAGTTTCCAGGGCGATTTCACGTTGACGACACTCTAGAGCCAGAGTTGCTTGTTGCTTGTCATGTTCGCGTTGCATCTCCAACTCGCGTCGTTTGGTTTCAAGCTGTACTCGTTCCCGCTCCTGGAGTGTTTCAAGCTGTACTCGTTCCCGCTCCTGGAGTAGTGCAACCTCACGTTCCTGGAGGGCGAGTCCACGTTCGTGTTCTTCTCTTCTCAAAGCAGCTTCACGTTCTCTGAGGGTGATTTCTCGTTCTTGTTCTTCTCTTCGTATGGCAGCAGCTCGTTCTTGTTGTTCGAGGGCTTCCCTTTGCTGCTCACGTTCAATCTTGGCCAGCTCTAGTTTAAGTTTCATCGTTGCCAAGTCAGTTTTATCTGCAATATAGTAAGTTTCATGAGTTTCAGAGTCTATCTTACCTTGCTCTAAATAGTAATCCAGCAACAGGTTGTGTAGGTCATTTTTGTTGGCTTGGTAGGGAACTTCTAGTTGATACTCATGTGCAAGAGTTTGTAATTCAGTCCTCTTGGCACGACTTAAAGTCCCTATTTCACCTGCTGGATTTGCACGGAAAGTTTGGAGACGAAACATGGTGAAATTAGCAAATAAAGGTACACGAATGTTCAATAATGAAATGTCAGAAACAGGACAACGTGGCAACTGGTACCTATCCTGTGTGATCTTTAACAATTAACGTTAAGTGAAAGATATTAAATGATTAAATTAAATCAAGGGCGCAGGAAATCTTGTACCCGGTACTCATGTAAGAGAATAAGGGCAAGAAAATCCTACTAACAAATGAAACAAAGTTTCGAAAACAAATGAAACAGTTAAATGCTTCAAAAGTAAAATTGGTAGTCCAAGGATGTAGGCATACCTTGCCAAGTCTCTATAGGACATAAAGCAAGTTTTTCCTACTGAATTTAATATGATACTTACAGAATTAGCGAACTTTTGTGCTCTGAAAAAATAAGCTAATTCCCTACCGTTGTATGTATCATCATCTCTGACTGACGTGTAGGGGTGCGAGGTGTCAACTGGTGACGAGAACTGCTGCTGAGGTCCCAATTCAGCAACTAAAGTTCGAGCTAGAGGAACTATGGCCCTCTTTGTCCTCCTACAGTCAGATTGCAGAAGATTGGGTACTCTTGACCCGGGGCAGACCACAGTACCAGGGTACCAATATGATGATCTGTCAGAATGAGAAATATTCAAGGGACATAGATGGTAAATACGAGTAATAACAAGGAGGGAGAGATGACCAATTAAGAGTATGACTGCGGCCTACAGTCACCACGTAATCCAAAGTTGTCTCACCTTCACTATATGTTACTCTCGTAATGCACAATACACCGCACCTTATAAAAAATGAAATTGAATGAAAAATAGTAAAGCTACGTTAACAGAGTTAAATACGCTTACCATAAATTACCACTTGGCACCAGTACCTGAGTGAGGCTCCTAGGACAGTCCCCCATATAACTTGTGACGGTAACGCGTTGGTGTTCGGCTGTTTAAGGCTAGGGGTATGGCCTCGTCACATAGTTATAAAAAAAAATAGAAAAACTGGAACTTCGTCTGTGGTAAGGTAAGGAGAAGACACACAAAACACAAGTAAACTTTAACAATGAAATTTTAATTACGTTAAATAAATCAAAACATGAAAATAATGCACAAACAAATATGTATAATAAAATCAATGAATCAAAATAATAAGAATACTTAAATGACACAATGAAAAGTTACGTTAAGGCAAAATAACAAGTGCAATACAAAAGTTAAGTGGGAGGTGCTGGAATATTGGCTTAAAGCCACCACCTCTCTCAGTACACGCTAACGTCTAGCTGGGAGGAGTGCTGGCTACGAAAGCACGGAACATTCTGAAGACTGATGTTGGGGCGACCCCAGACATCAGGTAGTATTGGGGGGCGAGTGCAGGTGCAGCCAGACCGGCGACCAATCAGCGGAGCCGTAGCGATCAACGGGTAGTTTGGTGATTTGGGTCCGAACAGGTGGCGGGCTGCATACGTTTCTGCTCACCCTTGCAAGCCTTGCTGGTGTTGTTGTCGTTGTTGGACATTTCTTCCATAGTCTTTTTATATAATTGTGAAGACGTAATTATGGAGGGAAGAGCAGGCTCAATCTCTTGAAGGAGATTATCGTCACAATATATATATATTATATATATATATATATATATATATATATAGATATATATATAGATATATATATATATATATATATATATATATATATATATATATATATATATATATATATATATATATATATGTCGTACCTAGTAGCCAGAACTCACTTCTATGCCTACTATGCAAGGCCCGATTTGCCTAATAAGCCAAGTTTTCATGAATTAATTGTTTTTCGTCTACCTAACCTACCTAACCTAACCTAACCTAATTTTTTCGGCTACCTAACCTAACCTAACCTATAAAGATAGGTTAGGTTAGGTTAGGTAGGGTTGGTTAGGTTCGGTCATATATCTACGTTAATTTTAACTCCAATAAAAAAAAATTGACCTCATACATAATGAAATGGGTAGCTTTATCATTTCATAAGAAAAAAATTAGAGAAAATATATTAATTCAGGAAAACTTGGCTTATTAGGCAAATCGGGCCTTGCATATTAGGCTAAAATGTGCGTTCTGGCTACTAGGTACGACATATATATATATATATACATATATATATATATATATATATATATATATATATATATATATATATATATATATATATATATATGGTGGAGCGATCACCCCAGTGATCGCTCCAGCCAACGGTGTGCTGCTATGGGCCCCTCTGGGCTCGATTGCCATTGAGGTAATCCTCGAAGAAATGCTGAATGACCTAAGGGGCCGTAGTACTGAAAAATGCGATAAATGAAAACTGGTTTGATTTCAATCAAACTTTTTTGTCTAGTAGTATGTAAAATGTAGTTCAACTGGCCCAAGTCTCAGCATCGTATCATACATAGGAAGGGAGAAAAAAATATTGAATTATGTGTTGAAAATTTTCCAAAATGGTCAAAAATTAACATCAAACAAAAGTGTCAACTGAAATCATGTCTATGACTCTAAGCTATCACAATAGCATAACGTATTTTAATATTTAGTTTTATGCCAAAAAAATATAAAAAATTAATTGAGATTTTTTTTCTCTCAATTTTTTTTTCATATTTTTTATCGGCCGATTTGCATGAAACTTATATACCTTACAGAACATAAGAATATCTGTAAGGATGCAAGTTTTGGAAGAAATTGGTTGAAGTCAACTTCAACCACAGGAGGCAGAATCTTTGATCTTATTTATTGTCCATTAAGTTAAAATTACTTCGCAGCTTTCATTCTTTTTTTCACTTTAAATGAAATTTACATCTTCTATGTAGAGTTTACGTCTCTACAGACTATATTAAGCACTTTTTCTAGGTTCATTTATTGATTTTATACTTCATTTTCAAACATGAAATATTGGCATATATTTTGGGGGAACTTTGACTACCTGTATTAGTAAAACTAAACATATTTTGGATAATCCTTTCAATACAAATCCTCTTTTATATGATAATGTATTAGATGAGTGTCATAAAACGATTTCATTTGAAACATGTGGTTTGTGAAATATATTGAAAATGTGTAAAATTCGTTGGAAAAAAAACAAAAAATAACAATAACTCCCTTTCTATTTAGGGTGCGGTACTGAAACATAGAACAGTTGCAGTCCTTCTTATAAACAACTAGTAAAAAATGTTTAGTTGACATTAAACAATAATTAAAAATCGTGTAATATGGCACCTAAGAAGGATGGAGGGAAGAATAGGGGCTTTGGATGCTGACGATGCTTTGTACCTCCTCAAAAGGTGCCTGGCTTTGCCCACACTTACATATTTCCTAAGGTGTGCTCTCTCCTTCGACAGCCCAAAATTAACAAAATATGACGCACTCCTAAAGTCAATAACCACGCAAGTGTTAAACCTCTCCCTGCAAGATGACCAATGGAACCAAGCAACGGTCCTCGTTAGACTTGGGGGTATAGGTATTCGCAAGGTGACACAGTTAGTATTGCCGGCATTCTTATCCTCCACCAGTATTACAGGTCAATTAGTGAATGAGACACTGCCAGAATACCCAAGAGACTCCATTGGGATTTATGATCCAAAATTAGTGGATGGGACATTCTTATCAACTCTCAACCTCGACCAACCTTTCCAAACGACTGTAAACGTGCCAAATGGGATAGCCCAATAGTGGAGAACATTGCCACATCAATGTTGGAGGCAGCTTCTGGGAAGGATAAAGTGCGTCTCCTAGCTGTGCAAGCTCCCCATGCCAGGAACTTCCTGTTGGCTGTTGCTAATTCCGCCTTAGGCACTCGTATGAATCATCGGGACCTAAATATTGGTGTTGCCCTTCGCCTTGCTGCCCCTTTCTCCGCCGAACACTGGTGTATCTGCTGCTATGCGTCAGCAGACCAACACGGCAGCCTAGATTTCATCTGGCATAAGTCACAAGGGAAGAGTGCCAGACATGAAACAGTGAATGACATCATCAAGAGAAGTTTGGCTACAGCTGGGTGTCCAGCACAAAGGGAACCTCAGTTGTGCAGACTGGATTTACACTGGTTTTAGTCCTGTTTTTAAAACATTATCTTCGTGGTGGATATCGATGCTCGGTATTCACTAGCCGTTTCCATGGCTAGTGGGAATGGGCTAGTAGAGGTCCCATTCTTCAACTGCTCTTTTAATCATTGTAGTCGCTATGGAGGGAGACAGGATTGATTTATGAAGACTAAGCCACCCAAAGGGTGGCTTAGTCTTCAATGAATGACGTCTTCTTCCGCTACTTTGGCTCTGTGGCAACGTTTGATAGTTGGGAGTATTTTCTTCTTGATTTGCTCCTTAATCTGTGAAAAACTTGGAGATATTTTAATCTGATCAACAGGTAGAGCAGTGGAAGTTTGCCTTTTTATTACCATCTATGCCAATATGACTTCGTATCCAATTTAGGGTGACTGACAGCCCTAGATTCTGTGCTTCTTTTCCTATGTAGGATTTCTGTAATGAGTTGGATATTATCTCTGTGCTGGTTGGATAACAATGACTGAAGCGAGGAAGGGAATTATCAGGAGAAAGTGTCAAGCCATTACGACTATATAGCACTTGGAAGAGGTCAGGATAAGGATTTGGGATGGAACAGGGAAAAAAAGAATAGTGCCCAACCACTTGGGCAGTCGGGCATTGAACGCCGACATGCATGTAGTGAGACCGTCGCTCTACAGTCCTGCCCAAGTGGTTGGGCAACAATGCATGGAGCGAAGATTTAAGAGTCGGTAGGAATGATGACATCATGTGAATTATTCTCAATTGCATAATTTATGGCCACTTTCAAGACATTTTCCACGGTAAACTATTATTTTTTCTCTCTAGTACCAAGCATGGTGAACATGTCAGTGAAAAAGGTTTATAGGTGCAATTCTGCATATCCTCTTAAATAACCATACATATAACATTAGTTGTCTTACAGATATGTGATCATTCTTTTTTGCTTGTTTCAAATACATTAATGTTCAGAACAACTTATTCCTAAATAGTTGAACATATTCAATGTTCAGAACAATTTATTCCTAAATAGTTGAACATATTTAATGTTCAGAACAATTTATTCCTAAATAATTGAACATATTTAATGTTCAGAACAATTTATTCCTAAATAGTTGAACATATTTAATGTTCAGAGCAATTTATTCCTAAATAGTTGAACATATTTAATGTTCAGAACAATTTATTCCTAAATAGTTGAACATATTTAATGTTCAGAGCAATTTATTCTCAAATATTTGAACATATTTAATGTTCAGAACAATTTATTCCTAAATAGTTGAACACATAAAATTTGCTTTGGGTCAAACAATTGTGAGTTCATTTATTTCATGATATGTCACCGTCATTGTAGACTATCGTATGAGGTTATCAATAAACAACCTTGTTTTGTATCTAATGGAAGGCTTTTCCAATTCAACAGCTTTTGAAACATTTATGTTCTAGATTTTCTTGATTACCTTCTGTACTGAATCTTTTACTATGGTAATAATGTTACTAGGAACCTATACAAATAATATTGTGGGCTAAGTACTCACGGAGGTGTGGAGGTGTAGAGGGGCAGCCAGGCAGTGAGGGAGTGTTGTAAGCTCGCATTACATGGAAGTCAGGTCTGCTGCTCACCATCACACACACCATCACTATCATTGTAGTTATCAACAGGTATGCTACAGCAGTCTTTTTTACCACTTTACGTGCCGAATAACCACCAAGCCACGTCATAACTTGGCCTGTACATTGCCTGCTGATCCTAGGATAGCTGTGATTGGAAGACTGGTCTGGCGAATCATTGATGTTCACCATGATGAGTATACTGACACTGGTCAGTGTTGGCGTCGATCAGATGTCACACGAAGTCTGACTTGCGTGGTTTTCTCTTCTTCCAGACACGATCACCTCTAACAAGGGGAAGAAATAACGGTGTGCGAACTAAGTCTGCTTTTGTAACAACATAAGTTTGTATACATTCTTTATAAATGTATATATGTGTGAAACAGGATGTCTGACAGTACGAGGAAGGCGGCCAGACACATGGGACCTAACCCACTTTTCACACATATAACATCGAGAATCTGACTATAAGCCAGTTGTGGTAGGCGCGAGTACCGTACCTTAAGAAATATCTGCATCATAAGTGGCCCCCTCCTCAATCCTGTCAATTTTCATTAAGCCTGAAATAAAATTGGGCAAGTTTTTCATATATATATATATATATATATATATATATATATATATATATATATATATATATATATATATATATATATATATATATATATATATACATATATATATATATATATATATATATATATATATATATATATATATATATATATATATGTATATATATATATATATATATATATATATATATATATATATATATATATATATATATATATATATATATATATATATATATATTTGTGTTCCTCACGTGTGCCCCAAAGAATGAGGTGATTTGGTAAAATGCTATGCCCAAGATTACTATCTGAGTGCCGGCGGTGGGGTGGTTCAAATAGCCTCGGCTATCACCTCATTATGTCCGGTCGTGATGGTCAAGTTGATTAAGGCGTCTTGTACATACCAGTTGCGTTGCTCCTGGGAGTATGGGTTCGAGTCACTTCTGGGGTGTGAGTTTTCAGTTGCATATTGTCCTGGGGACCATTCAGGCTTGTTCGCATTTGTGTTCCTCACGTGTGCCCCAAAGAATGAGGTGATTTGGTAAAATGCTATGCCCAAGATTACTATCCGAGTGCCGGCGGTGGGGTGGTTCAAATAGCCTCGGCTATCACCTCATTATGTCCGGTCGTGATGGTCAAGTGGATTAAGGCGTCTTGTACATACCAGTTGCGTTGCTCCTGGGAGTATGGGTTCGAGTCACTTCTGGGGTGTGAGTTTTCAGTTGCATATTGTCCTGGGGACCATTCAGGCTTGTTCGCATTTGTGTTCCTCACGTGTGCCCCAAAGAATGAGGTGATTTGGTAAAATGCTATGCCCAAGATTACTATCCGAGTGCCGGCGGTGGGGTGGTTCAAATAGCCTCGGCTATCACCTCATTATGTCCGGTCGTGATGGTCAAGTGGATTAAGGCGTCTTGTACATACCAGTTGCGTTGCTCCTGGGAGTATGGGTTCGAGTCACTTCTGGGGTGTGAGTTTTCAGTTGCATATTGTCCTGGGGACCATTCAGGCTTGTTCGCATTTGTGTTCCTCCCGTGTGCCCCAAAGAATGAGGTGATTTGGTAAAATGCTATGCCCAAGATTACTATCCGAGTGCCGGTGGTGGGGTGGTTCAAATAGCCTCGGCTATCACCTCATTATGTCCGGTCGTGATGGTCAAGTGGATTAAGGCGTCTTGTACATACCAGTTGCGTTGCTCCTGGGAGTATGGGTTCGAGTCACTTCTGGGGTGTGAGTTTTCAGTTGCATATTGTCCTGGGGACCATTCAGGCTTGTTCGCATTTGTGTTCCTCACGTGTACCCCAAAGAATGAGGTGATTTGGTAAAATGCTATGCCCAAGATTACTATCCGAGTGCCGGCGGTGGGGTGGTTCAAATAGCCTCGGCTATCACCTCATTATGTCCGGTTGTGATGGTCAAGTGGATTAAGGCGTCTTGTACATACCAGTTGCGTTGCTCCTGGGAGTATGGGTTCGAGTCACTTCTGGGGTGTGAGTTTTCAGTTATATATATATATATATATATATATATATATATATATATATATATATATATATATATATATATATATATATATATATATATATATATATATATGTCGTACCTAGTAGCCAGAACTCACTTCTCAGCCTACTATTCAAGGCCCGATTTGCCTAATAAGCCAAGTTTTCCTGAATTAATATATTTACTATAATTTTTTTCTTATGAAATGATAAAGCAACCCCTTTTCTCTATGTATGAGGTCAATTTTTTTTATTGGAGTTAAAATTAACGTAGATATATGACCGAACCTAACCAACCCTACCTAACCTAACCTAACCTATATTTATAGGTAAGGTTAGGTTAGGTAGCCAAAAAAAGCTAGGTTAGGTTAGGTTAGGTAGGTTAGGTAGACGAAAAAACATTACTTCATGAAAACTTGGCTTATTAGGCAAATCGGGCCTTGAATAGTAGGCTGAGAAGTGCGTTCTGGCTATTAGGTACGACATATATATATATATATATATATATCTTGTCACATAATTCACTTGCATTGCCGGGTAAGCTGCCCCTTCACTCTCACCCTGGTCGTTGATAGCCTTCTTACGACGCAACGAGAACTACAATTATCGTAAATCAGCCGTTCTGAAGCTCAATCAAAGTCCAGACACCTGTTTAGACAATACTCCCAGCGTATATCCCTTACCTCCCGTCATCCCATCACAGGTGTGTTCGCCGGTTGGCAGTTGTAAGCTAAAGATTGCTTGTTATTCTGCGATGACCTGTTCCGGCCACCTTAGACAAATGATGTGACGTCACCAACAGCGGTATAAGTACACCAGACCCGAGCCGTCATCTTCAGTCTCTCTTCAGATGCTCTGGGATTATGACATTACGAGTGGTCATGAAGTCAGCTGTTCTGCCAGACGTTCCTTGCCCAGGATGTGCTGTCTTCAGTGTAACTATTCTCAGTCACATATTTTATTCTCTTTGTGTTAACGTAATCTTTCGTGTGTTATTCTTTCTCTTGTGTATCACCCAAGTGGTGTAAATCAGGGGTTTTTGTAATTCAGATGTTATTTCTTTATTATAGAGTAAATTGTTATATGTTTGTCGAATTCGAGTATTACTTCCACTCTTTCTCAATTCTCACACTGCAAAGGCCTGTGCATTTTATTTAATTTAATGAGTGTGTGCAACTTAGCATCTGCCCAGTACACCCGCAGTATTGTATTGCCTCACATTAATGGGGGTCTGTCAATCTGCTTTCTTAAAACCCATATGTCGAGTACACAATGTGTCAACTTTGTGAAAGAGAAAACGTGCACTCCCTTGAACATTATATTGTAGAATGGCCCCACATTGACTGACTGCTGAACTCTGTAACTACTATATGAATACTGGTTGAGGATTCGCTTGTTGGT
This sequence comes from Procambarus clarkii, assembly GCF_040958095.1. Lineage (NCBI taxonomy): Eukaryota > Metazoa > Arthropoda > Malacostraca > Decapoda > Cambaridae > Procambarus > Procambarus clarkii. The sequence goes on along the minus strand of NC_091151.1, from coordinate 23,889,836 downwards.
CGCCAGAGGGTCAAGACGTGCTCGCCTGACCTGCCAGTTGTTGCCTGGTGTTGAGAGGGGGCGGTTGCGGTTTGCGGTGCAGTGTACCCGGCTGGCGGTATGGTTGTTGGTGGTGATGCCCGAGTTCGGCGGGTTTACACGATGCGCTTGGATTTTTCTGGTGCTGTGGACTGGCCCATTGTGGAAGTAGTGCTGTTGGATGTGCTCCGTGTGGACGTCCCTGATTTGTTAGGGTTGGAAAAGCTCTCGCCTACCTGAGTGGCAGTGTCCTTCGCCACGACTTTGTTTTACTGGGAGCTTGTGGCGTGCTGGGATGCCCGCACGTTTACTCTTCTTGATTTGGCTGTGACCGTGGAGATTTCGGATCCCTGGGGGTCCTTGAGATATGTGAGTGTTCACGGTGTGCCGGTGACTTTTCCCATGGAGGAGCTGACGTCGGTCTTTACGCGGTATGGTGTGATGGTGAACCACCGATTCAACACTCTGAGTGTGGGCTGGCTGCGAGGGGTACGTTTGGGCGCACATCATGCGAGTCACGATCCCTTTTCCGTCCAAGATTTTGTATCGAGAGCTCCCTCTACGGATCTTTTATCACGGCCAGACAAGGACCTGTTTCCGGTGTGATGCTGAGGGCCACGTGGCAGCCGGCTGTCACGCTCCTCGTGCTGAGGCCCCTTCGGTTTTTCTGGAGGGTGACTTTCCCTGCTTGTCTGAGTGTGGGGGTTTCCTCGGCGGATCCTCACTCTGTCCTGGTACTGGCGTGGTTCCTGCTGCGGTTTCGGCGGACGTTCCGTCTGGCCCTGGTATGTCTGCCCCTCCTGTGAGCTCTGTGGACCTGGAGACTCCTGCTTCGGATCTTCGTCGTTCGGTGGTTGCAGAGGTGCATCCGCGGCCAGTTGATTCCGTGGGGGCCTTGGATGCTGCTGTAGGGGTGGTGCCTGCTTCTCCTGTCGGCGACCATCTGTTTCCCGGAGCTGTCGGGGTTGTGGTGGGTGAGCCCTACCCCCTGCCCTCTGCCTCTGCCTCATCTACCTCGTCGCCTTCGGTGATTTCCTCGCTCTCTAGTGCCTGTTTGCCTGCACCGCCTCTGTCATCCGTGCTGAATACCTCACGTGTGCTGGAGTGTGCTCTCCTGCCTGCTGTGTCTGATCCTTCTCCGTTGCCGGTCTCCGGGCATGGTAGTGGCTTTTTGCCCCGTGCTGTTGAGGCTACTGTTCTGATTGATCGTGCTGCCCCGGCTTTGGGGCCGCCTACCGTTGGGTCTTCTGGGGCACCACTTGCTGGGGGTGACAGTTCCGACGATCATCGGCGTCTTTTTAAGCGCCGTCGCTCGGCTCGGGGTGCGTCGCCTCGCCGGTCATGGGCAGAGGTGCGTGATGAAATGGACGATGATGCTGTGGCCGACGCTGTGTTGGACTCTGTGCCTCCTGCTGGTGGCTGCCCTCAGTGGGCGGTTGCCCTTGGTGATCGCGACCTTGTAGTGGTGTTGTCAAAGGATGTGTGGTGAGGGGACTCTGCTCCTGTTCCGGTTGGTGGGAGTGCTGGGGCCCCTGCGGAGCCACCCTCCGCGGACCTCGGTGCGGTACCTGGCGTCGACCAGAGGTCACGCGCTAGTGGGCGGGCAGGTGTGCGGCCTGTCGTGCAGTCCGGTGTGCTTCCTGGTGTGCGGCCCTGTGACCAGCTTCCTATGGAGAAACCCTTCCCTTTCGTCCTCTCGTCCGGCGAGGTGGTCTGCCCCGGGGCAACTGTAGTTTATGACTGTAATGACCTGATGTGTCCTATTCCCTGGTGCCCATCTACCATCTGGGTTCTACGGGTGCGGTGTTTTGTCTCGGATGTGCCGAATTTGATGCCTTGGCCTATAGCGCTACATGGACGTCCGATTCATGAGGGTGACCAACTTCTTTGGGAAGCTTATTATTTACGGTTTCCAGCTCTGGAGTACCCGGAGAAGTATGAGTGATTAGTGTGTTTGGTTTCAGTCTGTGTTGTGTGTGATGTTTCCCCAGTGCCTGCGTGCACAGGTGGGTGTCCTTGTCTGTGAGTGTGGGTGTTGTACTTGCCCATGCGTGGCCTATTTTGTTGTACTTGCCTTTCATACGTGTTTGTGGTGTGGTTGTGTGCAGTTGTGGGTGTTTGGTGTTCTTTCTTGCGTGTCATTGCGCGCCCCGTGTTTTGTGTTGGGGTGGCGGGCGGTGTGGTTGTGTTTGTTGCTTGTGTGCGTGTGTTTCTTTTCTTGGCCTCGTGTATTGCTTAATTATTTATACTACATTCCTGTTTTTTATGTTATTTCTGTTTGTATTTCACTGTTTATGTATTTCGCTGTTTTTCTGTTTGTATTTCACTGTTTATGTATTTCGCTGTTTTTCTGTTTTTGATTTTTGTTGTTTCCTGTAGTTTGTACTTTTACCTATATTTCAGTGGTTTAGGAGGCCTGTTATTGTTATGCACTATTTTGCACCTGTGTCTGGGTTGGGCCGGGCTTGTTTGTGTGTTCTCTTTTTGTATTTCTGTACTTACGGTTTTCTGGATGTGATTATGTTTTGGTATGCTTGTGTGTAGGTGTGATTCTTTCCTGGCTCCTGCGTGGGCCATCTAGTTTGCCCTGTGTGGGTTTGTTTACTTTGTTCTGTTCGTTCTGGTGTGGGTGCTTGTTGCGCGTCTGTCTCTGTACATTATTGTTCCCCCCTTTTTACTTTGTAGGGGTTTTTGTTTTACTGTTCCTGTGCATTGGGTGTTTTTTTGCCTTTATTTACTGTTATTTGTCTATTTCATGTGCCATGTGTTTTTTTGCCTTGTGCTGCTTATGTGGTTGTATACGACGTGTGTGTGTGTGTGCTTGGATTTATTATGTGTACATTATTTCTGTTATTTATGTTCTTCCCTTTTGTATTTCCCTGTTTATGTATTTGATGTATTTCTTTTTTCTTGTTTCCTGAATTTTTCTATATTGCCTCTTTGTCAGTAGTTTCGGAGGCCTGGTGGTGTTTTGTACTATTCTGCACCTGTGTTTGTATTCGTGTGCCTATGTTTTATGTTATTTATCTCTTGTGCTATTTATCTGTATCGGTTCTGTTTTATGTGGTCGTTCCCGTGCCCGTTTTAGGGTTTTCCCTTTTTGTTCTTTTGTCCTGTGTTTATGTACTTGTTTTCTTCATGCTGTACCTTGTGTAATTTTTTTCTAAAAATAAAAAATAAAATATGAATACTGGAACACTTGATGATATATTGGATTTGTACCAAAGATTGTCCATGTACTGTATTTACTATACAATGTATGTATATGATGTAACTATATAACCTGAGCTGGAGTCGGCCACCAGAGAACGCCATGTGTGAATGTGGGCTGCGAGCGCTCCCTCAGTCTTGACACAGCTTTGGTGGACTCTGCACTGGGGGTGCAGTCCTCTGGCTGTTAGGGGTTGGCTCGATGGGGGGGCCCCCCCTTCCCCCTATTCGCCGTTCAGAGACCATTGGTCTTGAGTTCACGGAGCAGGCGTCGTACCTCGCTGTTGAGGTTATTCTCATCGATTTTCCGTGTTTGTGTGGAGGATGTGTTTGGTGCTTTTAACGACTCACTGTGCACTTGTCAAGTTCCACTCCCCGGATGTGTTTGATGACTTCGTGACCCGTTATGATGGGCGCTCGTTTGCCCTCCCTGGCGACGTGGGTACTGTTTCTATCTCCGACCCCTGTTGCTCTCTGACATATGTGGCATTACGTAGTGTTCCCTTCGAGTTCAAGGAGGCCCTGCTAGGGTGGTACTTTGAGAAATTTGGCGCTGTAGTTTCCCACCGGTTGAATTTTGTCTCTTCCGGAAGGTGGCGTAGGGTCTCTTGTGGTACCAGGAATCTTGTCCTCCATCTGTCGGCAGCGGTATTGTCGCCTTTCCTGTCTCCGCCCTCCTCTTCCGTGTTTCCTGCTTCTTCGGCGGCGGTATTACCATTTCAGCAGTCTCTGCCTTCTTCTTCCGTGCCTCCGGTTGTGTCGGCGGCGGTGTTCCCGCCTCTGCAGTCTTCACCCTCTTCTACGGTGTCTCCTGCTTCGTCGGTGGTGGTATTGCCGTCTCTTCCACTTCTTCCATCGTCTTCGTCGTCCTCTGTCCATGGGCAGCCAGGTCCGCCCGAGTGTCCGCCTGATATAGTGGTTCCGACGTACATGAAACGGCCGTGGCGTTGGGGGGATATTTACCCAACCAAACAGGAGTGGAAAGTTTGGAATGCTTATTGTCGGAAGTATGTGGAAGCGCTTTAACCTGAGAAACATAATGAATATTGATGTCTTTGTTTTGCAGTGTTTGTGGTTGTGTGTGCACTTCTGTGGTGGGTGGTTGTGTGGGTGTGTAGTTGGTAAGATTGTTCTCGGTTCCTGTGTGTTCCGGTTTTGTGTTTCTTTGCTTTGTTTTGTGTGTGGCCTTTCTGGCTTGTTTTTCCGTTATATGTTATTTAATTTTTTACTTCCTTTTTTCTGATCTGTAATTATGTCTTTGTATACAGGTTGTATGGTGATGGTTATTTATGTATGTCGAAGTCATTATGTATCTGTTCTGTACTGCTGGTTGTGGTAATGTACTTACGACTCTGTGCATGTGTTTTGCGCGGTTGGTTGTGTTGATCTGCTGTATTTGGGTGTGTGGTTTGTGGTGCTGGTTGGTTTTTGTACGTGTGTACTTACGGCTTTAGTGTCCGTTTCGGGTTTATATATATTCTTTGTATTTTTTCTTGTGTATGTTTCCTTATTTGTTTCCTTGTTATGTGTATCCTGTTTGTTCTCATGTTTCTCTGTTCTGTGTGTCCTGTTTATTTTTATGTTTTGTTTCCTTTGGTCATTGCCTATTTTGTTCTTTGCTATTATGTACTTACTTTTATAAATAAAAAATATATATATATAACCTGAGCTTGTAAAAGCACCTTAAGCACCTTCAGTGGTTAAGTGCTTAATAACACACTAGTTTCTCTATAAGCTACCTTACCCTCTCAGAGTAGGAGAGCCATAAATGTGTGTGTATATGTATATGTATATGTGTGCATATGTATATGTGTGCATATGTATATGTGTGCATATGTATATGTATGTGTATAAAGTATATGTGGAAGCTGATCAGAATTACATTTCACCTTTGTAAATGCACATTAATGATACTATGTATAGAACACATCGACCACTTTATGTAGGGCAGACGTAACTATGTATTTATGTCTGTAGGTTAGATTAGCACTTTAAAAGCATTACAATCACCTTATGTGTTTGATTGTTCAATAAATCCCTGAACTATATGTTTAACAGATCTCTCACCCTGTCCATGGAGGACAGAAGAAAATGTATATTTGCTGGTTAGCATTGTAAATGTGTAGCCACGTCTGTGGTAGAAAATAATAATAAAAAATAAATGAATAGGAGCGATGGCCTAAATGTATGTGTTAATTGGTATACTTAGCTATTATACATATTTTACTTTTTTTAATTATTCATTTTAAAGTAAATTTTATATTTGTGACTAAGAATCATTTCACTACAGGTGTAACAATTTGTAATCTGTTTATTAGACTGACTTGTGGTTACGTGATGTTTTATATGCAAATTCTTGCTCATAATGGTTAATCTGCTAAACTGTTGCTCTACCATGTTTGCCCATACTGTTTTTGTCCCAGCTGAAGTGACTTATTCAGGCTAATCACCCTCTCGGGTACTTATCTTGTACTTTGGTTTGTCTCAAAACTAAACAGTTGCATTTTGCATTACAAGATTGGAAGAAAGTATTGGACCAAATTTCTATTAGCATCACAGCTTTGTTGTAGGTTCGGGACTCGTACATAAAGCCTTGTCACAGCGTTGACATTCGTGATTCAGTGCTTAGGTAGGGAGTTTGTTATTCTTTCACAGAGCACAAGGAATGATAAATTCTGCAGTTGTTCTCCGAAACTCCAGTAGAAAACCTCTTGCCCTTATCCTCAACAGTAGAGACAATTTACTAGAGTACCGGGTCAAGACATCCCTACACGTTCCTCTTAATTTTATTACCTCGAAACATAAATTTATTTTGATTCATCAATTCCTTACTGATGTCAATCGAGTTAGTTTAATTTCATTTTATAATATTAGGTACAGTAATTTATCTTGTGCATTTATGTCTTATATTGTCTTCCATGATAATTACAGTGTTGCCAGTTCATTAACAGTCACTCACAAGCATGTTGCCACATCGCTTATAAGTCAGTCTGGTATATATCGCTTATTGTTTTGCCTACAGGATACGAGCGAATTCTTCCACTACTTCTTATTTGTATTTGTTTTATATTTACCATGTTTTACTTAGCAGCATTTCGTGTCAACCCAGAGGAGGAACTTCCTAGTTTAGTGCGTGCCACCAGAGTAGAGTTGTTAGACATTAAGCTCAGAGTATCACCTCACTGTGCCTCTTGGCACCACAGGAGTAGACATTTATAATCTGATTCTCGATTATTTAGCAGACAATGATATCATCACTTCCGACCACTTAGAACAATATCAAGATGCAGCCAAATCTTCCCTAGCTCATACGAAAATGAACAATTAGAGGCACGATTAGAAGCAGCCGCCGACAAAAGAATAAGGGAAATGAGAGAACAGGAAGCTGAACTAGAACAATAACGTGAACGAGAAAATAGATCTTAGCGTTAGAAATTGAGCTACAACAACGAAAAGAACACAAACTGAAATAAGAGTTTTGGTAGAATGAGAGAAGGCCGCCACCACTCTAGATACCGACGTTAGGAGTTGGGACTCCTTTTTTAAATAAATAAATAATAAATAAATGTTTATTTAGGTAAGGTACATACATACAAGAAATTTTTACAAAGATTGGTTGACTTATAGGTTGAGCTAGTACATACAATGCCTAAAGCCACTATTACGCAAAGCGTTTCGGGCATGGAAAATTTAAATGACAAGCTTAATACTAATTGAGCATAAAGAGTAGAATGAAAACAAGAAATGAAAACAGAGCTGAAAAAGCAGCACAAATACAATTATGTCGACAAACAGCGCTCTTTAAAAAAAAAACAGACATTGGTTGACAATAGAAGGGTAAGGTAGGTTACAGGGAATTTATTAGGTATAGCTTCGTTTTTATCTTCAACTGGTTGAGAGAGGTTCAGTCTTTAACATGGTTGGGAAGGTCATTCCACATTCTGGGACCCTTGATTTGTAGAGCATTTCTAGTTTGATTAAGTCGTACTCTAGGAATATCAAAACTGTATTTATTTCTGGTGTAGTGCTCATGGGTTCTGTTACAACCTTCTATGAAGCTTTTGAGATCAGGATTGGCATTATAGTTTAGCGTTTTATATATGTATAATACACATGAGAGAATGTGCAGTGACTTAATGTCTAACATATTCAGAGATTTGAGTAGGGGGTACCGAGTGATGTCTGGGGCCAGAGTTGGATATTGTCCTAATAGCAGCTTTGCGTTGAGTAATTAGAGGACGTAAGTGATTTTGGGTAGTAGAGCCCCAAGCACAAATACCATAGTTGAGATATGGATAGATAAGGGAGTAATAGAGAGTCACCAGGGCAGGGCGTGGTACATAATATCTGATCTTAGAAAGAATGCCAACAGTTTTTGAAACTTTTTTTTATATATTTAGAATGTGTCCCTGGAAATTCAGCTTGTGGTCAATGAGAATGCCAAGGAATTTGCCATCTAATTTGTTACAAATTTGAGTATTGTTTATTTTGAGATTTATTTGATTAGAGGATTTATTGCCAAACTGAATATAGAAAGTTTTGTCAATGTTAAGGGTGAGTTTGTTGGCAGTTAGCCAAAGATGGACTTTATTTAGCTCAGTATTTACTGTGGCATTTAGAGCAAGGGGGTCAGGACTGGAGTAAATGAAGGTTGTGTCGTCAGTAAATAGAATTGGTTTGAGGTGTTGGGAGGCATTTGGAAGGTCATTAATGTAGATGAGAAAGAGGAGAGGGCCAAGTATGCTTCCCTGAGGAACACCAATGTTGATGGGTAGGGTGGGAGAAATTGTATTATTCACAGAAACATATTGGAGCCTGTCAGTAAGGTAGGATTTGAGGTATTGCAGGGAGTGTCCTCTGACTCCATAATGATGTAATTTAAGAGGAAGGTTTTGGTGGTTGACAGTGTCAAAAGCTTTACGCAGGTCCACAAATAACCCAACGGGGAACTCATTTTTATCAAGAGCTGTATGAATCGAGTTAAGCATACTAATAAGTGCATCGTTAATGCTTTTTTTGGATCTGAAGCCATATTGGCAAGGGCTAAGTATATTGTGTTTGGCTAGATATGAGTAAAGCTGCTTATAGATTAGTTTTTCAAAAATTTTTGACAAGTTTGGCAGAATTGATATAGGTCTGTAGTTGTTAACATCTGTGAGATCACCACATTTGTGGACAGGCGTTACTCTCGCTTTTTTTAGAATATCTGGAAAGGTTTGGAGTTCAAGTGACTTGTTGAAGAGCAAAGCAATAGCAGGGGCTAAAGATCTGGAGGCTTTTTTGTAAATTAAAGTTGGTATCTCCTCAAGGGCACTAGACTTGGTTTTAAGGGAAAGGATTATCTCATTGACGTCAGTGGAATTAATAGGCTTTAGGTACAGAGACTGTGGATAGTTACCTGTAAGATAGTCCTTAATGTCAGTACTGGAAGATGGAATATCATTTGCAAGGGATGAACCAATTCAAGAGAAGAACCTATTGAACTCAATAGCAGAATCAGAGGCTGAAAGCTGACCATCGTTATTGGACAGGAGTGTTGGTTTGTTATTTAAAGACTTCTTTGATCCCAATATTTGTGAAATTGTGCTCCAAGTTTGTTTAATGTTGCTCTTTATTTGGGTAAATTTATCTTCGTAGTATTTAGTTTTGGCTCGTTTAATTATCTTAGATAGCAATAATGAGTAATTCTTTGAGAATTCTTTGGAGACAATTCCTAACCTATACTTCTTCTCAAGGTCATGTTTTTTATTAATGGATTTAAGTATTCCCTTTGTAAGCCAGGGATTGTTAAGCCTTTTGGTTGTGACTAGTTTTGTAAGCATAGGACAGTGGGTGCTATAAAGGCTAAGAGTTTTTTGAAGAAAAGATTGCACTGCTAGGTTGATGTCCTCTATGTTACCTAATTCGGACTCCCAGTTGACATTATCAGCAGCAGTTATAAAATTGTCAATAGCAGTTTCATTGTGCAGTCTAAACCGTAACTCTCTTGACTCTAGAGGTGGTTTGCTAATGTTAGTTAAGAGAAATGTGGGGTTGTGGTCTGTAGTGCTATCGGTGATTATACCTGAAGTAAGCGGAGAGGTTATGTTTGTCCAGATGTGATCTAGAGTCGTGGCAGTGCTATCAGTGATTCTAGTAGGTCTAGTGATTAAGGGTATGAGGAAGCAGGAATTCATACAGTTGAGGAAGCTAACAGCAGTAGGGTGTTCAGGCTCGCAGAGGTCAATATTAAAGTCCCCTGCGATAATTAGGTGGTTTTTGTTCAGTCTGTTATCAAGTATTAGATTTCTAAGGTTTGAGTTGAATTCAGACACATCAGTGTTAGGAATTCTATAGACTGCACCCACAGACAGGACAGACTCGGCACCCTTGACTCTGAAGCTGGCGAAGATATACTCCCCATAGCAGTCTCTAGTTCTAATTTCTTTTAAGCATGTTAGTTCTTGGTGGTAGTAAAGAGCAGTGCCACCACCTCTCTGAACTTGACGACAGTTGTGAATTGCCGAGTAGTTAGGCATGTTAAAGAGTTGAGTATTATCCTCTTTCAACCATGTTTCAGTAAGTATAATAAAAGAGAATTTGTTGTCAATAGTTTCAATCAAGGCACTAACATCATCGAAGTGTTTACCTAGGGATCTAACAGTCATGTGCTGCAAAATATCTGCAATTTAGATAATTAAAGTGATGATTGTCATAGATAGTGGATAAGAGGTTTAGTTCTGGGTCTATACTTGTCTGCATAAAAAAGCTGATTGCAGGAAAAACAAGGCAAGAAAGGCAAATTACACGGAAGAAATAAGCTATAAAATAGGGAAAAATATGTACACAATACTGTACAAAACAAACACAAAATGAATAACAAAAGAAAAAAATGAGGTAGCTTACAAGGAGCTTACAGGGGTACAATGGAGTATGGGAGTATGACTAGGCTAGGCAACCTAGGTAATAAATGAGATTAAAGAAAAAACATATAAACATGGACTATACAAAACAAAAGATATAGAAATAGAAAACAAAGATATAAACAAGACTAAACAATACAAAAACAAATTGAGCAAAAAAAAGAAAAATGAGGTAGATTGCTTACAAGTACTCTCAGGTACACTGTAAGTAACAATTTGCAATTTGAGATGCAGGCAAAGCCAGGGGTACAATGGAGTAAGGGAGCATGGCGAGGCTAGGCAACCTAGGTAATAAATGAAATCAAAGAAAAGTTGAATAATAAACATAGGCAAATTTATGCTAATGATTATTAACTATAAATAGTTCAGTTATGAATGTATAATTAATAAGACCTGAAGAACTATTAATGCACTCAATTAAATAATTTCAGTAAATGACTAGTTAAGAGTAAGTTAAAAATTAAGTCAGATAATGAAACAAGGAGACTTAGAATACCTAGCCCCACTAGTTGACAATGGGGTTAATTAAGTTAATTCATTGATAGTGATTTTGGGCCGAGATAAACTTTTCTGCAGCTTTCTCGCACTTCTGGGTGACGTAGTCCATCATATATTGTACAGTCTTTTTTCTGAGTTCTGTTTCCTATGGTATTTCCATTAGGAAGTTCCTCGTCTCGTCATACTTTCCTCTTCAGTAAATTAGCTTTTCCTTTCAGATCGCTTCCTTCGATAGGTTATCCCTACCTCCACCAGATACTCAAATGTCAATACACTGTGGGTTTCTCATTCCCATGGGTGCTTCATATTTTACTTCCCTTATTTTTGACTCATTCAAGGTGAATATCAGGTCGAGTCTAGCTGGTTCATCATTGCCTCTCAATCTTGTGGATTCCTTAATATGTTGGCTCAGAAAGTTTCTTGTTGCCACTTCAAGAGTTTTGCTCTAATTATATCTGCATCTCCATGTAGTTTCCCTATTCTCCCAGTCTATCTTTCTATGGTTGAAGTCAACCATGATTAAGGTCTAAATCCATTCCTGCAGTCAACTGAAGCTGCTCTTTCTATTATAATAATGGTTGTCATTTTGTTCCTATCGAACTCCTGTCTGGGTCTATGTCATTTAGTGCAGGAGTGTAAATGACTGTCACTATTATCGTAGGTCCCCCCATTGCCATAGTTCCTGTTATGTAGTTTCTGAATCCTTTACAGCCCGGAATTTACACCTCTTAAAAATTCTAGTCATTCCTTATCAGTAGGGCCACTCCTCCTTCTCCTGCTCTCCCTTCCTTCTCTTTCCTTACTATATAGTAGTCGAGCAGAAACACTATATTTGTTATGATTCCAATTTTGTTTCTGTGAGTCCTATTACATCTTGGTTTTCTTCCTGTGCCCTTTCGGCCAGTTCACTTGCTTCGTTAGTAATCCCGTCGATGTTTGAGTCCATTACCTTGAAGCTTATTTTCATATATCCATTATCACACACACTCCCTACTGGTGTAGCAAGCTGTTCCATTGGCAGGGCTACTTGGGTAGGCTCATCCTCCTGTGGGGTAGTTACCAGAGGTTTGTAGGGAGGTTGGGTGCAGGATGGAGGGCTTAGATCTTGTCTGGGCCTGCTTAGGATAAGAAGTCCAAGGGGTAAGGGAAGGGGGACAGAGAGTTCTCAGGGTGAGGGCTTGTTCTAATGTGGGGTTGTTGACAGATGTTTGGGGGGAGGTAATTTGGGAGATAGAGGGCTTAGATCTTGCCTGTGCCTCCTTCAGGCAGGAAGAAGAGCAGGGGATGGGGAGACAGGGGGCTCGGGGTGAGGGAGAATTTGGGAAGTATGGTGGGCATTGTGTAAGGGAAAGGAAAGGATTTGGTTTAGGGTGTTGAGGACTCTTATTGCATGGCAGGTGGGGGTGTTGCAGTACTTTCTGGGGTTCCTGAATTGTTGGTGTAGGGTTCCCCACTCCCCTCTGGGATTGTTGGGTTGGAGGCTATGGTTCCCAGGCTTCCTTCACCTTTTCCTTCCTGCCTGCATAGTCTCGTTCCTTTTCATGTCCTGCTGAAGGAATACCTCTCTGTATTCCCTTAAATATTGCAGTTTGCTCTTCTTTATTATAATGTCTTTTTGGTGGCCTCATTCCTGAATACTACCTTTATCAATCGATTTTTGTCTTTGTTGTACTGGTCTAGCCTGAAAACTTTTTCTATTGTATTGCTCAGCCTCTTCTATTTGTATCTCCTTCGGAATCCCAGACACTGCAGCTTTATCATTAGCCCACCACTCATCCTGCACTGGAACCTCTTTGTTCCCTAATACCTACCATGACTACAGCTCTTTATCTTTCCATTAGCTGACTCATGCATCTTGCTGCCTCATATGAAGTTAATGCTTTCATTACAACTTCCATGACTGTGGACATGGCTGCTGGGTTTTCCTCAGCATTTAAGGAATGATGGCACCCATTGTAGAGGTCCCTGCCATTGAGTTTGAGGAAAACGTTTCCGTGTCATCTGCCCTTCTCTTCCTTATTTTAATGGTCTGCCTAAGACTCATAAACCTGGTGTTCCTCTTCGTCCTATCATTTCTTCACGGGGCTGTGTCAGCTATCCTCTTGCCTCCTGGCTCGCTAAAACCCTGACGCCTTTCCTTGGCACTTTTTCCCCTGCCCACCTTCATCACTCTCAGGACTTCATAGAAAGACTGCGCCTGTAACCCTCTTGTAAGATGCTTAGTCTTGATGTCGACTCTCTGTTCACTAATGTTCCGCTCGATGACGTTCTCTCTTTCCTTAGACAGAAGGCGTCTGAGGGCCTTCTTCCTCTCCCGCTTCCCACTGACGTTTTCCTCGATGTGGGGGTTTTCTTTTTTGCTTTCACGACTGCAATGCGTACGTCGCCAATGTACATGTGGCAGACGCTCACGAAACTGTCGGAATTAGCAGAATAGAAAATACGAGAGCAACCGTACAGGGCCTGGCAGCAAGGTCGAGTTAGAGCCCTTGAGGGTCTCTTCTCAGACCAGCCTCACCTGGTCCTGCTCCACGCTGAGCGTTGGAATCTCCTCAATGATTTATCACTTTAAGGGACTCCTAGGGTCCTCATCATATTTATAGTTTAGTGAATTAGGCAACTCGGTGTTGAAGACACCTAGAGCTGAAGGCTTGAGTAACGTTGGCAGTATTCAGAAGTGGTTCAACGGAAACACCGCATAAAGCTTAACAGTAGTTTATTTACTAACTTAACCACTAGTACACAGGGTGCTTGATTTACTTTAGATGGGCGTCAGCAAAGCTATGGTTGTATTAGGGAGACTCTTGACGTCTGGCTAATCGACTCGTATCCACTCGTGGCGAAACACCTAACTTAACACAGTTGACAGCCAATCATTAACATGGCAACCTAACTGCCGGTATGCAAGGGGATCACAAGAGTTCCAACCGGATACTCGGGTAATGGTGATATGCAATAAATCAACAACTACACTGTCAATGGGGCAGGCAATAACATGCGCAATAATATTATCAAACAATAACTAAATGTGTGGTGCATGTGAAGCTCACATTCAACAGACCAGTGAAATGCCGTGATACCACACAGATAAACACGCATACACCGTCGATTCACCTATAACCTGTGACAGGTATGAGAAAGTGAAAACTGTGGTTGATACCTCAGATCAACACAGACAAAATAAAACAATGACAAGATCTTGTACTTACAGATAAGGTACCTCTCTTTACTCACTCACTCACTCAAGCACATTTATGCAAGAACTCGTAGGTGCCCTGATAGCTGGTTTCGCTCGTAGACACGGAGGGTACTCGCAATAGGGCATACAGACACACGCACACACTCTTGGCACTAACGGTGAGTAAGGGTGGTGACGTCACGTGGTACAGTGAGGGCGGCGGCGGCTGGTGGCTGCAGGTTATATGGTACCATGCACTACACTGCACGCTGTGGTACAGGTACATTGTGGTAAAGTCACACACAGATTACTTAGGTGGTGGCACTGCCTTAGTTCACTCTAAGTCACTCACAACGATCTTTGTCACCAGGGGTTACCTGATACCAGTCTGTTTCGCTCTGGAGATTTGTCACTTTAGGCTTCTGAACAATATATTCACACTCGTGATTCTGGGCGAGTGTGTCGTATATCGCAAAGACGCTGAGTTAACTTGACGGTGAGGAATGGACGTTGTTCAGTTTATTTGGCCGAATAGATAGAACAGCTACACGTCCTCTATGCAGTAGTTCCCTCACGAGAATACTCTACAAGGGCTGCCGGGCATCTCGTGGCACACAACACAAAAAGAGTTACAATTTGACCAATAGCATTGCAGCAAATGAGCGGGAACCAGTCATAATGACCGTTCGATGATCAGTAGCAGGAGTGACGTCATGAACACGTCACGACCACATCATAGCTGTTATTCTCCATCGTGCCTGTTGAGGTTGACCTCAGGGTCACACTGTCGCTTCACAGGCGTCCCCTCTACTCTTCTCACGATCCGCACCGGCCAATGTACTCACTAACCCTTGGTGGCAAGTATGCTTAACTCCCTGTATCTACTTCCTGCCTGGACATACGGCGGCCTCCGTATTATAAAAGTGTTCCTGGTTAAGTGGGCATTCTGGAGATACCCAACATGCCAGGTCACTATCCAGGATTAAGAGAGATAGGCTTGTGCACAAGATCAGTGCACTGTACACTGCAATGAGCCATTCCAATCAGCTGTGGGAGACTCTTGAGAAACCATATTCTCACACTCGAACTCATTAGACTCTGTGTTGACTCTAACTCTTTCTCTTTCAACGGTAAATATTACACTCAAACTTTCGGTGTTGCTATGGGTTCCCCTCTCTCCCCTGTTCTTGCTAATTTCTACATGGAATACTTCGAAACTGTTCTTCTTCCTTCTATTAATACTCGTCCCTCTCTCTGGCTTCGCTATGTTGATGACATTTTTGCTTTATGACCTCATGACCTTAGTCTTTTCCAGCCTTTCCTCTCCTCTCTTAACAATCTGGCTCCTTCTATCCATTTCAAAGTTGAGTGGGAATCTAATTCCCTCCTTCCCTTTCTTGACGTTCACGTTCACAGCTCTGTGTCCGGGTTCTCTTTCTCTATCTACCGTAAACCCATGCATAGTGGCATGTACATTCACATCTTTTCCTACCATCCTCCTTCTGTTAAGAAAAGTGTCCTCGTCTCTCTCTTCCCCCGCGCTCTACGCATCAGTGACACTCAGTTTCTGGATTCTGAAATTGCTTTTATCTACAAATCATTCTCTCGCCTTGGTTACCCTTTGCATTTCATCAACTGTGCCTACTCTCAAGCTAAACGAAATTTCTTTCATCCTAAACCTGCTTCTAACACTAGTAGCACTGTACTATGCCTTCCCTTCATATCTGAACTCAAAACTTTTACCAATACCTTTCGTCCTCTTGACATAAAGCTCGCCTTTGACAAACTAACACACTTCATAGCAATCTAGTTCACACTGCGCCTCCTGCTTCTAATGCTGCTGGTGTCTACTCTATTTCCTGTTCGTCTTGTCCTCTCCAATACTTTGGCGAAACTGGCCGTACACTGAATGACAGACTTAAAGAACACAAGAGAAGTGTTAAGTCTGCAGACACTAACAATGCTCTCTTCTGTCATGTGAGGGGATTCCAATCATCCTATTGATTGGTCTTCCTCCAAAATAATCTTTTCTGCCTCTACTCTACACAGCCGCCGTCTTGTTGAATCGGCTTTAATACACAATGTACCCAACATGAACTTGAGTCCTGACTTTGTTATTGCTGTTGACTCTTCCCTTTCACAGTATATACTTAAATGCTCTAATCTTTCTAACAAACGTGACCTAACATAAGCTTGTCTTTCCATTTATCTTTCTTCCTCTTTCCTTTTCTTCCTCTCTTCTCTCTTTTCTGTTCTTTGTTTTCTTTACGTTCCCTTACTATCCTCTTCTTATTCCTATTACTATCTCCTTCTCATTCGGTGGTTATAATAGGAGCTGCCTCGTATGAGCCAATAGGCCCTTTGCAGTTCTTATTCCTACGACTATCTCCTCTACTACACTTTGCTCTTCACCTCTCTCTAGCCTATTTATTGCCTGCATCTACTTCCTCATCACAATCGACTTGAGAATGGTCCAGGACGGACCGAAACGTCGTCGTCCCTTCACCTTCTAGTGTGTGGGTCTGGTCAACTTACATTAGCCACGTCACTGTGACTCATCACCTGCATTGTTCTAATATTTCCCTGAGCAACCGCATTATATTATTAATTATTTCTGTGATCCATTGGCACTGGGTTCTCTAATTTATTAAATTTATATAATTAATTTATTTCTCCATTATAGGGAGTGGTCATTCGATATTATTACAATTATTAATATTCTGGAGCCAGATTTTCCCACAAAGGGAGACTTTGGGAGGGGGGAAGAAGGGAGGTCTTGGGAGGATATGGACTCCATTTATATATATATATATATATATATATATATATATATATATATATATATATATATATATATATATATATATACATATATATATATATATATATATATATATATATATATATATATATATATATATATATATGTTCTCACCTAATTGTGCTTGTGGGGGTCGAGCTCTGGCTCTTTGGTCCCACCTCTCAACCATTAATAAACAGGTGTACAGGTTCCTGAGCCTATTGGGTTCTATCATACACTTGAAACTGTGTATGGAGTCAGCCTCCATCACATCACTTCCTAATGCATTCCATTTGTCAACCACTCTGACACTAAAAAAGTTCTCTCTAATATCTCTGTGGCTCATTTGGGCACTCAGTTTCCACCTGTGTCCCCTAGTGCGTGTGCCCCTTGATTTAAATAGCCTTTCTTTATCTACCCTATCAATTCCCTTGAGAATCTTGAATGTGGTGATCACGTCCCCCTAACTTCTGTCTTCCAGCGAAGTGAGGTTTAATTCCCGTAGCTCATCTCTCTCAGCTCGGGTACTAGTCTGGTGGCAAACCTTTGAACTTTTCCAGGTTGGTTTCATCCTTGATTAGATATGGCCTCCATGCTGGGGCTGCATACTCCAGGATTGGCCTGACATATGTGGTATACAAGGTTCTGAATGATTCTTTACACAAGTTTTTGAATGCCGTTCTTATGTTGGCCAGCCTGGCATATGCCGCTGATGTTATCCTCTTGATATGGGTTGTATACCTGTCCTCGCCTGTTCTAAGTTTCATTACCTGTTCTTTCACTGTTGTTTTCCTCCTAATGTGACTATGGAGCAGCTTTGGTTCGGTTTTGGCTTTGTTTGCTATATCTTTTTCATAATTTTTCTCTGCTTCTCTTCTCACCCTAACATACTCATTCCTGGTTCTTTGGTATCTCTCTCTGCTTTCTGGTGTTCTGTTATTCCGGAAGTTTCTCCACACCCTTTTGTTCAGTCCCTTTGCTTCCATACATGCCCTATTATACCATGGATTCTTCTGTTGCTTCTCGGATTTTTCCCTTTGGGACGAAATGAACCTGTTTACTGCCTCCTGACACTTTTGGGTGACATAGTCCATCATATCTTGTACAGACTTATCTCTGAGGTCTGTGTCCCCAAGGTATTTCCCTCAGGAAACGTCTCATCTCCTCATAGTTCCCCTTTCGGTATGCCAGCCTTTTGTTTCCTAGTTCTTTATTGGGGGAGATAATTCCGAGCTCTACCAGGTACTCAAAGTTTAATACACTGTGGTCACTCATTCCCAAGGGTGCTTCCATCTTAACTTCCCTTATATCCCACTCATTTAGGGTAAATATCAGATCGGGCATGGCTGGTTCATCTTCTCCTCTCATTCTTGTTGGTTCCTTAATGTGCTGGCTTAGAAAGTGTCTTGTTGCCACGTCCAGCAGCTTAGCTCTTCATGTTTCTGGTCCTCCATGCGGATCCCTGTTCTCCTAGTCTATTTTCCCGTGGTTGAAGTCTCATTATTAGCAGTTCAGATCCATTCCTGCTAGCAACAGAAGCTGCTCTCTCTATTATGTTAATGGTGGCCATGTTGTTTCTATCATATTCCTGTCTGGGTCTTCTGTCATTCGGTGGTGGATTATATATGACTACGACTATAATTTTTTGTCCTACTTGTTATGGTACCTCCTTTGTAGTCACTGAAACCCTCACAGCCAATAACCATCTCCTCAAAGTCCCAGCCCTTTCTTACCAGCAGAGCTACACCACCGCCGCCTGTTCCTTCTCTCTCTATCCTCATAATATAATATTCCTGTGGGAACACTGCATTTGTTATGGTTTTCTTTAGCTTTGTTTCTGTGAGTGCTATTATGTTTGGTTTTTCTTCTAGTACCCATTCTCCAAGCTCATTTGCTTTATTTGAAATTCCATCTATGTTAGTGTACATTACCCTGAGGCTCACTTTCTTCTGTCCCTTCTCAAATTGCCTCCTTAGTGAGTGTTCTGCTGGTGGGGAAAGCTGTTCCATGTGTGTGTGGATTTGTGAGGCGGATAACAGGGTCTCAGAGGATACTGGGGTGAGGGGTGGGGGGGGGGGACAGGGAGGGTATGGGGTGAAGGGGGAGGGAGGACCAGAAGGAAAAGGGAGGGGGGAAGGGGTAGCAGGGTGGGATTGGGGTGTGGGGGGAGGGAGATTTGGCTGAGCTTTTGAGTGGGGACAGGGAGGGTTTGGGGTAGGGGGGTTTTCTATGCAAAGGAGGGTGGTGTGGTTGCCCTCTCCTCTGGTGTTACTGGGTATCTGGTTGTTGGTTCCCCCCTCACCTCTGGGGATGTTGTGTTGTCCTTTGAAGGAGTCCTTCGTGTTAGTTATATATGCATTCTCTGCTTGAAACTTGAAGTAAAAATGTCTTTCATGATATTAGAATTAGTTTTATAATAGCAAGATATTATATCAGTAGTTATTAAGTAAATAAACATTGGTGAACATGAAATATGAGAGAAGGTGATGAGCCCTGCCTGATGGGATCATTTACTATCACCAAATGCCCCTGTTCACCTAGTAGTAGGGGCGTACCTTAGCTATACATACCCATTTCTAATTTATTTAGTTTGGTTTTATTTTGAAATTAAATCTGGGTGAGACATAAAATAAAAATATGCTGCACAAATGATGTTAGGTAAGGAGAAGGGTAAAAACATCAAAAACTTTATTCATTGAATACTTAAAGCTATAATTATGACTATATGGAATATTAAAAAAGAAAGAGGGAAGTAGGGGTCTAAGACCTCTTCCAGTTACACAACTTGGGTGTGGAACAAGTAATTATCAAAAAAAGGCACCATGCCGGGAAGGCTATGTAGCAGTAAGGCAGTGAGGTGAGGCAGCTACTTATTTGAGGAAAGCTTATTTTATTTACCTTTTCCTATTACACAATTTGGCTGTATGTAACCAAACTAGAAGTGCTCTACAAATCAAGGGACCCAGAATGTGGAATGACCTCGCGAATCATGTCAAAGGCTGTACCTCTCTCAACCAGTTTAAGAGTAAAACCAAGTACTACCTAATTAACTCCATGTAACCTACCTTGCATCCTAAATGTTAACCCATGTCTTGCTATTTTTAAAACAATGCTGTTTGTTCACCAACTTGTAGAAGTGCTGATTTCTGCTATGTTACCCCCTTTTTTTATTTTTTATTCCTTCTTTCAACACAATTTATACCTATTCGCGATTAATTACTATTAAGTTTTAGTCTGTGTTTTTTCCCCCACACCTTGCCCGAAATGCTATGAGTATTAGTGGCTTTAGTATTTACTAGCTCTGTCTATAAATCCAACATTATGTTTGTAAATCAACTATGAATGTACTTTTCCTGAATAATTTTTTTTTTATTATTATTATTTATTTATTAATCAGTAAGTAAGTATTAAAAGAAGGCACCAAGCTGGGAAAGCTATGTAGCACCATTATGTGTAACAATAAACCAATTTTTGTTTAACAAATAATGCACCTGTATGGTAAAACAAATTCTGTCAGTTGTAAAAATATTGATGCAGTTATTTAAATAAAAAATATAATGAAAGAAATATTAATGGTTTATTTTTATCCTATCTTTTTGTACTGTACAGTATATTCAAGGAAGTGAAAAATTGAGACATAGTGCACAGTTTAATGAATGATTAAAAAATGATTAGCATGGATTAGCAGTTCAAAAGAAAAATGACTATTACATATCAACATGAGATCTTAATGATCCGTGGTTAACATGACTTAATAAGGATAATACAGTACTTGTAATAATACAAACTCTAATTTAAAATCTGTATTACTGATTTTTTTTTATTAAGAAGATTAGGTATACACAGCAATGTGCTGCTACTCTATTCTATATGGAATATTACACAGTGTAGATAAAAAAACTAGCTATAAGTTTATCTAAACTCACATCTCACAGGATGGTTAGACATACATGGAATCAAGGTAGAAAATACCAGCCTCAATACAAAAAACAAATCAACTCTGACTAAACAACTCTTCACGATTTCCACAAGAGGTAAGCACTGAATCATGGAAACATTATATTATAATTACTCTTACCAGTCTCTACAAGTCTCCTCTCAAACAATTATTTTTTAACACGCTTAGGTATATACACAAAAATGTGCTGTTTCCCTATTCTGTATGAAGGACCACACAGTGTAGATCAAAAGCAGCTACAAGCTCATCCAACATCCTCACCTCACAGGATGGCCAGTCATACATGGAATCAGGAGAGAACAAAATACTTAAGGCTGATCTATTAGCCTCCACTGGCATAATCTGGGTACAGCACAAGAATATCTTCCAATATTCCTGAGTGTATGAAGTAATTACAGAGCTCAAAGTACCTCATACCATTTGGTATGAAGTCACTGATAACAGGGCAATCACAGATATAGTGTTGAGAGTATATTCTCTCAAGTGGGACTGAAAACATATGTTTTTTCCACCAAAAGGGTTATAAACCCTTGGAACCGCTTACCCGCTGAAGCCGTAAATGCCAAATTCCAGCTAAAAAAATATTAAGACAATTGGCGGGCACTTTAACAACCCGCCGGCTTCTGTCCCCGTCGAGGCCACTAGATAGTTAGTGGTCTTTGGGTAAATTCAGTAAATGTATACAATAATTGTCAGCGCATCTTCCGAGCAAAAAGGACAGCTTCACAGTATCTCTTAGAATTACGTAGGTAAACAACAAATGTAACATATTTGTTTACTACAATGTCGGTGCTGCCTGTAGAAGTTGAAAAAACATTGTTTTACTTCGAAATATGCTAATTTTATAAGAAAATTCTACGTAAATAGGAGGCAATTAACTCCCTGTAACCTACCTTACCCCTTAATGTCAAACCAATGTTTATTTATTTATTTATTTATTTATGCATATACAAGAATGTACATAAGGAATGTGAGGATACAAATATGGTAATTACAGTCTTGTAAAGCCACTAGCACGCGCAGCGTTTCGGGCAGGTCCTTAATCTAAGAAAATTTTAAGGAGGTAAATACTTGCAAAATTTATAGACAAAAAATGATAACAGATTACATGAAATGAAAAAAAAAAAAAAAAAAAAAAGATGAGAGAAAATTGTAGGTACAGTATATTAAAGCACATAGGTAGCTAAGATTGATTGCAATGACAGCTTAAAATGGTAGTTGACAACAAATTGGTAGGCACAATACAGCAGAAACAATATAAGATTGATTGCAATGACAGCTTGAATGGTAGTTGACAAAAATTGGTAGTCACAATACAGCATATGGCTAGCACATAAAAGAAGACAGCAATGAACACAATGATAAGGTTGTTTGATGTTACATAAAAATTAGGAGATTGGGTAACACTAGGTACAGAGCAAATTTAAAGCTCAGTGTAGGAAACTAAGAAGATGAAGTTAGGTACTTTTTGGTTTTGCTTTTAAATAAGGCAAAAGTTTTACAGTTTTTCAATTCACTAGGGAGTGAGTTCCATAGACTAGGTCCCTTAATTTGCATAGAGTGTTTACACAGATTAAGTTTGACCCTGGGGATATCAAAGAGATATTTATTTCTGGTGTGGTGATAATGGGTCCTATTACATCTGTCCAGGGAGAGTTTCAGAGCATGGTTTTCATTTAAGAACAGGGTTTTGTAAATGTAGTTGACACAAGAGAATGTGTGGAGGGAGTTAATATTTAGCAAGTTTAGGGATTTAAACAAGGGAGCTGAGTGTTGTCTGAAAGCAGAGTTAGTTATAATTCTGATAGCAGATTTTTGCTGTGTGATGATGGACTTAAAGTGGTTTGCTGTGGTAGACCCCCATGCACAGATACCATAATTAAGATAGGGGTAGATTAGTGCATAATATAGTGAGAGGAGAGCAGAGTTAGGAACATAATATCTGATTTTGGAGAGTATACCAACTGTCTTAGAGACTTTCTTAGTTATGTGTTGAATGTGGGTGCTGAAGTTGAGTCTCTTGTCTAGGAATAGGCCAAGAAACTTGCCATCATTTTTATTACTGATGTTAATGTTGTCTATCTGTAGCTGAATTTGCATTTGATGATTTGCTTCCAAATAAGATGTAGTAAGTCTTTTCGATGTTTAATGTTAGTTTGTTCGTTGACATCCATAAGTGGACTTTTTTTAATTCATTATTCACAACATTATTTAGTGTATGTGGGTTGAGGTTTGAGTAGATAAGGGTAGTATCGTCAGCAAACAATATAGGTTTGAGAATATTAGAGACATTAGGCAGATCGTTTATATATATAAGAAATAGAAGAGGTCCTAAGATGCTGTCCTGTGGCACTCCAACGGTAATTGGTAGAGTGGAAGAAGTTGTATCATTGATGGTTACATATTGGTGTCTGTCACTAAGATAGGATCGGATGTAGTCAAGGGCAAGGCCTCGGATTCCATAATGCTGGAGTTTAAGTAAGAGGTAGTTGTGATTAACAGTATCAAAGGCTTTTCTTAGGTCAATGAAGAGTCCAATCGGAAACTCATTTTTGTCAAGGGCTGAGTAGATAATGTCAAGGAGACTAATGATTGCATCATTGGTGCTCTTTTGGGACCGGAAGCCAAACTGGCAGGGGCTGAGTATGTCGAATTTTACGAGGTAGGAATAGAGCTGTTTGTAAAAATTTTTTTCAAATATTTTTGATAGAATGGGTAGATTTGATATTGGTCTATAATTGTTTATGTCCGCCGGATTGCCTCCTTTATGGACTGGCGTTACTCTTGTTTTTTTGAGGATATCAGGGAAGGTGTGATACTCTATACATATGTTGAACAGTAGTGCTATGGGTGGGGCAAGGGCATGGGAGGCTCTCTTGTACACAATGGACGGAATTTCACTGGTGTTCCCTGCCTTGGTTTTTAGAGAATGTATGATAGACACATCTGCCGGGCTGATTGGTGAAAGGAGAAGAGAGTTTGGATAGCTGCCTGAGAGATATGTGTTAATATGTGTCTGAGTCTGTGGGATTTTACTGGCAAGATTAGCACCAACCGATGAAAAGAAACTATTAAATTCATTTGCCATTTCTAAATCAGTTGACGGTATATCCCCATCCTTGTAGAGTTTTATTTGGTTATGTGAGTGTTGTTTAGTTCCTAGGATACTAGAGATAGTTTTCCAAGTGCTTTTCATGTTGCCTTTTGCTTCATTGAATCTATTCACATAATATGCAAGTTTTGCCTTTCTTATGATACTGGTAAGCATTGATGAGTACCTTTTAGCTACTTCCCTTGAAACTAGGCCAATCCTAACTTTCTTTTCATATTCATGTTTCTTGTTGATTGAGTTGAGAATGCCACTTGTGAGCCATGGATTGTTTAATCTTTTGTCAGTTACTTGCTTGGTAAGAAGGGGACAATGAAGGTTGTAGAGGCTTAGAGTTTTGGAGATGAAGAGGTTAGCTAATGAATTTATATCATGGGTATTATTGAATTCAGAATCCCAGTTAATATTGTAAAGTGCCTCTGTAAGATTGTCTAAAGCTGATTCACTGTGTAGCCTAAATGAAAGTTTCTTGCTTTTTGGTGGTGTTATGTCCATGTTCGCTATGAGAAAGGTAGGATAGTGGTCAGTTGTTCTGTCGTAGATTATACCAGATACAAGGGGAGCTGTTATGTTTGTCCATATGTGGTCCAAGGTAGTGGCTGAAGTTTGAGTGACTCGGGTAGGTTTGGTGATTGTGGGGATTAGCATACAGGAGTTCATGCTGTTAAGGAAATAGTCAACTTGAGAGCAATTTTGTTGACCCAGGTCAATATTAAAATCTCCTCCCAGAATGATGTGGTTTTTGTTGAGATTGTTGTTTATAATAAGATTCCTTAGGTTGTCTGAGAAAGAAGCTATGTTAGTATTGGGAAATCTATAGATGGCTCCAATAGTCAAAGAGGATTTAAGGGATTTAATTGTAAACTGAGCAAAAGTATATTCACAGTAGTCATCTCTGTCACTAATAACACTGTTGCAGATAAATGTATCTCGGTAATATATAGCTGTGCCACCACCTTTTTTATTAGGCCTACAGTTATGAATGGCTTTATAACCAGCTAAGTTGTAGAGTTGGGTATAGTCTTTATTTAGCCAAGTTTCTGTTAAAATAATGAACGATAGGTTAGTACCTATTGCTGTGAGTAATGCATTTAAATCGTCAAAATGTTTACCAAGTGATCTAACATTTTGGTTGTAAACTGATAGACAGGTGCTATTTTGAAGTTTGTTTTTAACCTGGTGTGCTGTGAAATACTTGCAATAATGATGATCAATGTGCTGGTTGGTGTAGATTTGAGACAGAAGATTTTGATCAGGATCAATATCAGTGTGCATAGGGATGCAGAGGGATTACGATACAAGATACACGATAAAGCAAAACACAAGAATAAAAGCAAATACAATAAAATAGTAACAATTTAGAAGTAAAATAAAGATCCAATAGATAGCCAGGGAGGACACAGAAGTTACATAAAATAAAAAACAAAAAATCAGTAGAGACTGACAATATAAATGTAAAATAAAAAAATAATAAGAAAAATAATAATCATAAAAAAATGATCTTGAAGATAATTAGCTTAGTAATGGTTAATTAACAGGGTAATAAAAAGCCCTAGGTTTAGTGACAAGGGGATTAACTAAGAACAAATAATTAAGAGTATAAAACAGGCAAAGATGACAAACAAAAAAAAAATAACAAAATAAAAATAAAAATAAAAACCTTTGGAAAGGAAAGGCAGAGCTTAAGTACACTTTGGTTGTATGTGAGACTACAAATTATGTTCTGGTTATTCAGCTGATATCCCACAGTCATTCAGGAAAGAATTGAATGTCTGCTATTATAAACAATGCTGTTTGTCGACCAAATTGTATATTTGCTATTTTTCTGCCATGTCCCTCCTTTTTTATTTTTTTATTTTCTCAGCACATTTTATTCTTTAATCTCAATTAGTATTAAGTTTTAGTCTTTAGTGTTTTTCCTGCCCGAAACACTTTGCGTAAGTAGCAATTAACTCGGTTTAGGAAAAGTTGTTCAATGTCAACCAATATTTTTTGACTAGTTGTATATGAAAAGGGTTGCAATTGCGCCAAGTTTCAGTACTGCAGCGTAAATAGAAAGGGAGATTTTTTTCAAAAAATTTTACCCTTTTTTAGTGTGAATACAAAAACACACTTTTCAGATACAATCATTCTATGACACTTTTCTGACACATTAGCATATAATAAAGGATCTGGAGTTAGGGAGTTTCCAAAACATCTTTAGTTTTCCTAATACAAATATTCAAAGTTCGCCCAGAAACTTATGCAAATGTCATATTTATTGCTATTATAAAATCAATAAATGAACTTAGGAAAAAACGATAACTTGAGGGTTTAGAGACATACACTGTACATATAAGGTATAGGTTTCATGTAAATTGAATAAAAAATAAAAAAGGTATTCAAACATTTATGTTATTTTAAAACATTTTAAATATATAAGAAAATAATAAAGACTAAGGTGCTGACATCTGTGGCTGAGGTTGACATCAACCAGTTTTCTCCAAAATTGGCACCTTTACAGATGTGCAGTCAGGTGTATAAGTTTCATGAAAATCGTCCGATAAAAAAAAAATTGAAAAATTTGTTGGAAAAAAAAATCTCCCTTTCTATTTACGCTGCAGAACTGAAACTTGGCACAATTACAGCCCTTTTCATATACAACGTTTTTTTAACTTAAATTTTTTTCTAATAACACTAATTTTATTATATTTTTTAATATATGCTACTGAGATAGCCGAGAGTCATAGATTTGATTTCAGTTGACACTTGTGTTTGATAATCGTTTTTGACCATTTTGGAATAATTTTGAAACCTACTTCAATATTTTTTTTCTCCCTTCCTATTTATGCTACGATGCTGAGACTTGGGCCAGATGAAACACTTTTCATGTACAACTCGTCAAAAAAGTTTGATTGAAATCGAACCAGTTTTCATTTATTGCATATTTTGGGCAAATTGGGAGGTAATGCCCCACTTTAGGCATTGTATGTACTTATGTATAAATCCATCAATGTTTGTATCACATCTTGTATGTATGTATGTACTTTACCTGAATAAATATTTGAATTTGAAGTAGAGCTCCGATAAGCAAGCGCTAAATCTTTAATATGAAGAATGTTGCCTGCTCTCTGATTGGCCAAACGAAACACAGTAGTGACCTCTATCGGCACGCAGGTGAACCAGACCCAAAACCCAAATATCTTCCTAAGTGGACCTACCTGAATTGCACCTAAGCATCTTCTTAGGGCATACTTAGGAACCTTCGTAGCAAACTTACTTACGATGAAATATATGGATCTTCGGGAATCTAGGTCCAGAGCTTTAACCACTAGACCAACCACAGATCGTCAAAAGGAAGGAAACTTGGATGGGTTTTTCGTCGCGTAGTCCCCATCCCAGATGACACCAGAGGGATGGTCCCTGATCAAACACTCATTTTCTATCAATCATATTTACTAGAGAAAACTCTTGTCTGACGTGAACACTTGCATGAACTCGCAAGTGTGTGATATACTCCAGACACGAGTATTCCCTAGTAAGTATGATTGATAAAAAATGAGTGTTTGATCAGGGACCATCCCTCTGGTGTCGTCGGGGAGGGGGGGGGGCTACATGATGGAAAACCCATCCTAGTTCCCTTCCTTTTGACGATCTGAGATTGGTCTAGTGGTTAAGGCTCTGGCCTGGCATTTGCTGACCCCTGTTCGATTCTCTCATTAGGGGAAGTGTTCTGTTTGTTAATATATATATATGTGTAATATATATATAATATATATATATACATATATATATATAACTGAAAACTCACACCCCAGAAGTGACTCGAACCCATACTCCCAGAAGCAACGCAACTGGTATGTACAAGACGCCTTAATCCACTTGACCATCACGACCGGACATAATGAGGTGATAGCCGAGGCTATATGAACCACCCCACCGCCGGCACTCGGATAGTTATCTTGGGCATAGCATTTTACCAAATCTCCTCATTCTTTGGGGCACACGTGAGGAACACAAATGCGAACAAGCCTGAATGGTCCCCAGGACATATGCAACTGAAAACTCACACCCCAGAAGTGACTCGAACCCATACTCCCAGAAGCAACGCAACTGGTATGTACAAGACGCCTTAATCCACTTGACCATCACGACCGGACATAATGAGGTGATAGCCGAGGCTATATGAACCACCCCACCGCCGGCACTCGGATAGTTATCTTGGGCATAGCATTTTACCAAATCACCTCATTCTTTGGGGCACACGTGAGGAACACAAATGCGAACAAGCCTGAATGGTCCCCAGGACATATGCAACTGAAAACTCACACCCCAGAAGTGACTCGAACCCATACTCCCAGAAGCAACGCAACTGGTATGTACAAGACGCCTTAATCCACTTGACCATCACGACCGGACATAATGAGGTGATAGCCGAGGCTATATGAACCACCCCACCGCCGGCACTCGGATAGTTATCTTGGGCATAGCATTTTACCAAATCACCTCATTCTTTGGGGCACACGTGAGGAACACAAATGCGAACAAGCCTGAATGGTCCCCAGGACATATGCAACTGAAAACTCACACCCCAGAAGTGACTCGAACCCATACTCCCAGAAGCAACGCAACTGGTATGTACAAGACGCCTTAATCCACTTGACCATCACGACCGGACATAATGAGGTGATAGCCGAGGCTATATGAACCACCCCACCGCCGGCACTCGGATAGTTATCTTGGGCATAGCATTTTACCAAATCACCTCATTCTTTGGGGCACACGTGAGGAACACAAATGCGAACAAGCCTGAATGGTCCCCAGGACATATGCAACTGAAAACTCACACCCCAGAAGTGACTCGAACCCATACTCCCAGAAGCAACGCAACTGGTATGTACAAGACGCCTTAATCCACTTGACCATCACGACCGGACATAATGAGGTGATAGCCGAGGCTATATGAACCACCCCACCGCCGGCACTCGGATAGTTATCTTGGGCATAGCATTTTACCAAATCACCTCATTCTTTGGGGCACACGTGAGGAACACAAATGCGAACAAGCCTGAATGGTCCCCAGGACATATGCAACTGAAAACTCACACCCCAGAAGTGACTCGAACCCATACTCCCAGAAGCAACGCAACTGGTATGTACAAGACGCCTTAATCCACTTGACCATCACGACCGGACATAATGAGGTGATAGCCGAGGCTATATGAACCACCCCACCGCCGGCACTCGGATAGTTATCTTGGGCATAGCATTTTACCAAATCACCTCATTCTTTGGGGCACACGTGAGGAACACAAATGCGAACAAGATGGTCAAGAGAATTAAGGCGTCTTGTACATACCAGTTGCGTTGCTTCTGGGAGTATGGGTTCGAGTCACTTCTGGGGTGTGAGTTTTCAGTTGCATATGTCCTGGGGACCATTCAGGCTTGTTCGCATTTGTGTTCCTCACGTGTGCCCCAAAGAATGAGGTGATTTGGTAAAATGCTATGCCCAAGATAACTATCCGAGTGCCGGCGGTGGGGTGGTTCATATAGCCTCGGCTATCACCTCATTATGTCCGGTCGTGATGGTCAAGTGGATTAAGGCGTCTTGTACATACCAGTTGCGTTGCTTCTGGGAGTATGGGTTCGAGTCACTTCTGGGGTGTGAGTTTTCAGTTGCATATGTCCTGGGGACCATTCAGGCTTGTTCACATTTGTGTTCCTCACGTGTGCCCCAAAGAATGAGGTGATTTGGTAAAATGCTATGCCCAAGATAACTATCCGAGTGCCTGCGGTGGGGTGGTTCATATAGCCTCGGCTATCACCTCATTATGTCCGGTCGTGATGGTCAAGTGGATTAAGGCGTCTTGTACATACCAGTTGCGTTGCTTCTGGGAGTATGGGTTCGAGTCACTTCTGGGGTGTGAGTTTTCAGTTGCATATGTCCTGGGGACCATTCAGGCTTGTTCGCATTTGTGTTCCTCACGTGTGCCCCAAAGAATGAGGTGATTTGGTAAAATGCTATGCCCAAGATAACTATCCGAGTGCCGGCGGTGGGGTGGTTCATATAGCCTCGGCTATCACCTCATTATTTCCGGTCGTGATGGTCAAGTGGATTAAGGCGTCTTGTACATACCAGTTGCGTTGCTTCTGGGAGTATGGGTTCGAGTCACTTCTGGGGGTGTGAGTTTTCAGTTGCATATGTCCTGGGGACCATTCAGGCTTGTTCGCATTTGTGTTCCTCACGTGTGCCCCAAAGAATGAGGTGATTTGGTAAAATGCTATGCCCAAGATAACTATCCGAGTGCCGGCGGTGGGGTGGTTCATATAGCCTCGGCTATCACCTCATTATGTCCGGTCGTGATGGTCAAGTGGATTAAGGCGTCTTGTACATACCAGTTGCGTTGCTTCTGGGAGTATGGGTTCGAGTCACTTCTGGGGTGTGAGTTTTCAGTTGCATATGTCCTGGGGACCATTCAGGCTTGTTCGCATTTGTGTTCCTCACGTGTGCCTCAAAGAATGAGGTGATTTGGTAAAATGCTATGCCCAAGATAACTATCCGAGTGCCGGCGGTGGGGTGGTTCATATAGCCTCGGCTATCACCTCATTATGTCCGGTCGTGATGGTCAAGTGGATTAAGGCGTCTTGTACATACCAGTTGCGTTGCTTCTGGGAGTATGGGTTCGAGTCACTTCTGGGGTGTGAGTTTTCAGTTGCATATGTCCTGGGGACCATTCAGGCTTGTTCGCATTTGTGTTCCTCACGTGTGCCTCAAAGAATGAGGTGATTTGGTAAAATGCTATGCCCAAGATAACTATCCGAGTGCCGGCGGTGGGGTGGTTCATATAGCCTCGGCTATCACCTCATTATGTCCGGTCATGATGGTCAAGTGGATTAAGGCGTCTTGTACATACCAGTTGCGTTGCTTCTGGGAGTATGGGTTCGAGTCACTTCTGGGGTGTGAGTTTTCAGTTGCATATGTCCTGGGGACCATTCAGGCTTGTTCGCATATATATATATATATATATATATATATATATATATATATATATATATATATATATATATATATATATATATATATATATATATATATATATATGTATATTGTGATGGGAAAATGTAGGTGTAAGGTAGTCCTCCCAATGGCTGGTGTAAATGCCAATGACATTAGTAAAAAAAAGTTGACTGCTTGGCTGTTGTCTCCTGTGGTCAAGTAAAAAGGGAAAAACATGCAAAACAAATTGTATAAACAATGAAACTTTAATTGACTTTAAACAAAGATAATCCCTTGGCTATGTACAATGCGAATTAAACATAAATACAAAGACAAAACACAATATAAAATAAAATAATGGTACCGTTACTCTATAATGAACAAGACAAAAAATGAGTTAAAAGTGCTGAAAATATTGACTGGCTGAAAACCTCCATTAATACACAAAGCGTTTGCTAGATAGAAGTATCAGCCTTGAGAGCACAGAATATTCTAAAGCCAACTGCTCATGCACGCTTAGTCATAGGCTATGCAGATGGCGCTGAAGTTGAGTAGAGTCGCTGATTCACCAATGGGATGCATGCTGGCTGTAAGTGGTAGTTTGGTGATCGACGAGGGTGGTGCGCCGACAGCGAAGAGAGGGGGTTTGGAGAGCGAGTGTAGGGTACGTATACCCCCTGTAGAGATGTATTCTACTATATATATATATATATATATATATATATATATATATATATATATATATATATATATATATATATATATATATATATATATATATATATATATATATATATATATATATATATATATATATATATATATATATATATTTATATATATGACTGAAAACTCACACCCCAGAAGTGACTCGAACCCATACTCCCAGGAGCAACGCAACTGGTAACTACAGGGCGCCTTAATCCGCTTGACCATCACGGCCGGACAAAAGGAAGTGGTAGCCGAAGCTATTTGAACCACTTCCCCGCCGGCAACTCGGATGGTAATCTTGGGCATAGCATTTCACCAAATCACCTCATTCTTTGGGGCACACGTGAGGAACACAAATCCGAACAAGCCTGAATGGTCCCCAGGACTATATGCGACTGAAAACTCACACCCCAGAAGTGACTCGAACCCAAGATTACCAAGATTACCATCCGAGTTGCCGGCGGGGAAGTGGTTCAAATAGCTTCGGCTACCACTTCCTTTTGTCCGGCCGTGATGGTCAAGCGGATTAAGGCGCCCTGTAGTTACCAGTTGCGTTGCTCCTGGGAGTATGGGTTCGAGTCACTTCTGGGGTGTGAGTTTTCAGTCGCATATTGTCCTGGGGACCATTCAGGCTTGTTCGCATTTGTGTTCCTCACGTGTGCCCCAAAGAATGAGGTGATTTGGTGAAATGCTATGCCCAAGATTACCATCCGAGTTGCCGGCGGGGAAGTGGTTCAAATAGCTTCGGCTACCACTTCCTTTTGTCAGGCCGTGATGGTCAAACGGATTAAGGCGCCCTGTAGTTACCAGTTGCGTTGCTCCTGGGAGTATGGGTTCGAGTCACTTCTGGGGTGTGAGTTTTCAGTCGCATATAGTCCTGGGGACCATTCAGGCTTGTTCGCATTTGTGTTCCTCACGTGTGCCCCAAAGAATGAGGTGATTTGGTGAAATGCTATGCCCAAGATTACCATCCGAGTTGCCGGCGGGGAAGTGGTTCAAATAGCTTCGGCTACCACTTCCTTTTGTCCGGCCGTGATGGTCAAGCGGATTAAGGCGCCCTGTAGTTACCAGTTGCGTTGCTCCTGGGATTATGGGTTCGAGTCACTTCTGGGGTGTGAGTTTTCAGTCGCATATAGTCCTGGGGACCATTCAGGCTTGTTCGCATATATATATATATATATATATATATATATATATATATATATATATATATATATATATATATATATATATATATATATATATATATATACTGCTCTTGAATATAGTATCTTGATGTTGCAGATGTACTGAAGTAACATGATATAGGAAAGAGCAGGCCAAATATCTCTTGAAAGAGATTACCGTCACAATATATATATATATATATATATATATATATATATATATATGTCGTACCTAGTAGCCAGAACGCACTTCTCAGCCTACAATGCAAGGCCCGATTTGCCTAATAAGCCAAGTTTTCATGAATTAATTGTTTTTCGACTACCTAACCTACCTAACCTAACCTAACCTAACTTTTTCGGCTACCTAACCTAACCTAACCTATAAAGATAGGTTAGGTTAGGTTAGGTAGGGTTGGTTAGGTTCGGTCATATATCTACGTTAATTTTAACTCCAATAAAGAAAAATTGACCTCATACATAATGAAAAGGGTAGATTTATCATTTCATAAGAAAAAAATTAGAGAAAATATATTAATTCAGGAATACTTGGCTTATTAGGCAAATCGGGCCATGAATAGTAGGCCAAAAAGTGCGTTCTGGCTACTAGGTACGACATATATATATATATATATATATATGTCGTACCTAATAGCCAGAACGCACTTCTCAGCCTACTATTCAAGGCCCGATTTGCCTAATAAGCCAAGTTTTCATGAATTAATGTTTTTTCGTCTACCTAACCTACCTAACCTAACCTAACCTAGCTTTTTTTGGCTACCTAACCTAACCTTACCTATAAATATAGGTTAGGTAGGGTTGGTTAGGTTCGGTCATATATCTACGTTAATTTTAACTCCAATAAAAAAAATTGACCTCATACATAGAGAAAAGGGTTGCTTTATCATTTCATAAGAAAAAAATTATAGTAAATATATTAATTCAGGAAAACTTGGCTTATTAGGCAAATCGGGCCTTGAATAGTAGGCTGAGAAGTGAGTTCTGGCTACTAGGTACGACATATATATATATATATATATATATATATATATATATATATATATATATATATATATATATATATATATATATATATATATATATATATATATAAGGGGGGTACCACCACTGGTGCAATTATAGGGACCCACAGCCTCAGAGAAGGGAACACTGAGCACTCAGGGAAAAACTTGCCATTTAACTCTGAATACGAAAGAGTGTTCACTTCTCCTACCACCCCTTTTGTTTTTTTTATTATTATGTACACTTTATTATGCAAGGTTATACAGTTACATATCTGATTTTATACAAAAAATGAACATTAAGAGGACACAAGAAAAAGTTCGCTTCCTAGAGGCTGTAGATTTCCTCGAACTCCTCCGACGCCGGGCAGGAACCGAGGATGCAGCGGGCATTTCCCCTCTGGATTGCGACACTGAAGCGCTGAAGGAGAAAACTTGCCACTCTAGGGTCTCTTGTGGTGTCAATGAGCTTGGAACTAGATCCTTAAGAAACCTTCTTGCACTCTCACCCCATGGGCCTAGGGTCTCAGACCCTATTGGAACGAAGTTGTACCTTTGATCTAATTGCCTGTACTTGACTGACTTTTGTTTTTCTCTGTGTGTCAGTGCGGCTCCTGCTGTACCGGCAG
This sequence comes from Procambarus clarkii, assembly GCF_040958095.1. Classification (NCBI taxonomy): domain Eukaryota; kingdom Metazoa; phylum Arthropoda; class Malacostraca; order Decapoda; family Cambaridae; genus Procambarus; species Procambarus clarkii. The sequence continues at coordinate 23,855,662 of NC_091151.1, read as the reverse complement.
AGAGGGTGATGTATGTCGTTGCCAGGGTGGATACGCAAGTATAGTCCCATCCTAACTGCCTGCCACCCTTCCATGGACGCAGTGTGATTCCGTCTGGTCGGCCGGCAAAGCTAACAGAGTCACGGTTCAGTAGGTTGCGGGGCTCTCTCTCCGCAGGACACTGAGCAGAGGCAAGGCTTCTTTTAATGATGTCGTTGACTTCGTCGTGTCTAGTGTGCCAACCACCCGATTTTCCACAGTGCAGGCCATGCAATCCATATTCGTCAGCATCTGCCTCGCCGCAAATACACCTGTGAACAGTGTGGATAGGGGCAGCAAGGCGGAGAGCGACTGCATTACGGAGCTCCTGCGGATCAAGACGTGTGCCTGTCGCAGACATAGGGACTGCCAGAAGGAAGTCCCCTGCATGGAGAGCCTGCAAAGCTGTGAGGCGTGCACGATCACTGGGGGTTGTTGCTGCCACCAGCAAAGCTGTGGCTTCTTTGTCTACAATGGGGCTGTCCCAACTGGATTGTTTCTTGGCTTTCGGCATGGCTGGTCTGAGTGCTGGGTCTGTCATGGCACCCCATTTCGTGTCGCATTCCGTGTAGTGGGGGTCCTGTATCCCCGCTACATCACTCAGGGTGTCAGGTAGAATTTCTTTATCCAGGTCATCTGATGCTGAGGAGGAAGACAGGAAGGCTGGGACAGCAATTTGGGTGGCGGTGCGGACACCCAAGCCACCGAGCCTGACAGGAAGAGTGGCTTGTTTCCACTGGCATTCGTTGAGGGAGAGGTTAACAACTTTTTCCAGCATGGTCTTCAGTAGGAGGTCATACTCGTCAAGCTTTGGGTTGTCGTAAGATGGGGCGCACCTCAGAAAGTAGGTTAGCCTCGGAAGGGATAGGCATTTGGTGAGGAGATAAAAAGCATCGTGGGCATCGATGTCACCTATTCTGTCTTCCATCCTCCTAAGGTCTGCGATTTTCTTGTCGAGGATCTCCTCAATGGCGTTAGACCCGAGGGGAGCTCCAAGGAGGGTGCTGTTCTCGGCCCTAATGACATGGGCTCCAGGCAAGGCAGACCTTATTCTAGCTACGATGTCTGGGTTGGAGGAGACTACTTCACACTTGGAAGGGTTCAGGACGAGACCCAGGCTTACTTCTTGCTCCCTTATTTTCCTGTTATCTGACAAGAGGTGGTCTACGGTGCCAGCTATAGTGCCATCATCCAAAAACCAGATGTTGAACTCGCTGGACAAGCTTTCGGTGATTTCTTTTAAGACTAAGCAGAAAAGAAGGGGAGCAAGAGGATCACCTTGCTGAACACCTTCACATAATCTGATTTCATGTTCACCAAAGAGCAGTTTTGACTCGCGACTGTAGCACGATAGTATGAACGGTAGAGGGGCCGGAAATGGCGACGTACGGCACAAAGTACTGCATCTCTTCTGACCATGTTGAAGGCATTCTTAAAGTCCAGTTTGAGCAGGGCCTATTCATCAGAAATGTTGGTGATGTATGCTCGTGCTGCATGGGCAGCCGCTTCACAGCCTTGGGAGATTCCAAATCCTAGCTGGATTGGTTTCAGCAATTCAGCAGCTTGCTGGCTGACAACCCTCGTAGCAGCCTTGGCAATCAGGCGTCGGGGAGTGTTGCCAACAGCGATTGACCTGATTCCTTCGTCCTTCTTTTTGAGAGCACAGAGGGAGGCATCAAAAAAGAGAGGCCAGATGGCCTCAGGTATCTCACCAGCCAGACACATGTTGACGAACCTTGTGAGTTCCATAAGAAGATCTTGTGCAGCATCACCAACCGCAGGATTTAACATTTGCTTGATATGTTGAGGTTTTAACCCTGCAAAGCCGCCTGCTGACCCAGGTGGAAAAGAAAGGGCTGCTTTGTAGACCTCAGATTCACCAACGGTTAATGGGTCTGAAATGGTGTCGGCTGATGGCGGAAAGATGTTGTCGCCTTGAGTGGCTCTGGGTGGGTGCTTGCTTTGCAGGGCCCGTGCTGTGGCTGAGTTTCGAGGAGCAATTTTCTCGTCACTGGTGAGGACTCTAATAGCACTTGCAGTATTTCCCTCCTCAATTTTCTTGGTGATTTGTGCTCTGATTTTGTACGTTTCCATCCGGATAGGGTCGCCATCTATCTATCTATCTATATATATATATATATATATATATATATATATATATATATATATATATATATATATATATATATATATATATATATATATAGATATATATATATGCGGAAAATCCACAGAGAAATATGAAATGAGGTGAACGTTTCGGCTTTGTTAAAGCCTTTGTCAACACCAGACTGACTAAGGAGAAGGGAGGAGGGAGGATATATAGGCCGACACCTGACTCCCCCCTCCTCCCTCCTTCTCCCTTCTCCTTAGTCAGTCTGGTGTTGACAAAGGCTTTAACAAAGCCGAAACGTTCACCTCATTTCATATTTCTCTGTGGATTT
>NC_091151.1:23805700-23850700 GCF_040958095.1 Procambarus clarkii | reverse complement strand
CCTACAGAGTTCTTCGTCGACTTGCTTCCATTCTGAGCTGTGGCTGAGAGCACGGTCGACGTATGCGTTAACAACACTCCTCTTGTACCTGTCAGGGCAGTCGCTGTTGGCATTTAGGCACATTCCTATGTTTGTTTCCTTTGTGTAGACTGCAGTGTGGAAACCTCCGCCCTTTTCCATGACTGTTACATCTAGAAAAGGCAGCTTCCCATCCTTTTCCGTCTCGTAAGTGAAACGCAGCACGGAACTCTGCTCAAATGCCTCCTTCAGCTCCTGCAGATGTCTGACATCAGGTACCTGTGTAAAAATGTCGTCAACATACCTGCAGTATATGGCCGGTTTCAAGTTCATGTCGACTAAGACTTTTTGCTCGATGGTACCCATGTAGAAGTTTGCAAACAGGACACCTAGGGGAGAACCCATAGCGACCCCATCTACTTGCTTATACATGTGCCCATCCGGGCTCAAGAAGGGTGCCTCTTTAGTACAAGCTTGGAGTAGTTTCCTCAGAATACTTTCTGGCATGTCAAGAGGAGTACAGGCTGGATCACGATACACTCTGTCGGCTATCATTCCGATTGTCTCGTCCACAGGTACGTTGGTAAACAGCGATTCTACGTCCAACGAGGCTCTTATCCCTGTGGCCCGTGCGCCCCGCAGTAAGTCCACAAATTCCTTTGGAGACTTCAGGCTGAAGGCGCAAGGAACATAAGGAGTCAGCAGGCCGTTGAGTCGCTTCGCCAATCTGTACGTGGGTGTGGGTATCTGGCTAATGATTGGCCGAAGTGGGTTTCCAGGCTTGTGCGTCTTGACATTTCCATACGCATATCCAGGTTTATATTCCCCAATGATCTTTGGCAGGTGGAGTCCGGATTTCTTGGCGTTCACAGTTTCGATCAGTTTGTTGACCTTTGCTTTTAATTCGGCTGTAGACATTAGGCAAATTCGGCAAACAACATTATATGGAGGACCTATGGCAATTCCACGACCAAGAGATGGCTTCCTGAACCTTGCAGGAATTAACCTCACTGAGGACCAAGTCACTCTCCTAAATCTGGGCATAAACTGTCATGTTATGTCCAGACCGAGTGAAATGGCCCGGAAAGTGGAGTTGGAAATTCTGTTGGACGACATATTCGACCTCGAGACACAAAAGAAGGTCACTACCAAAGATACCTTACAAGCAGAACTTATTGCAGAAGGAGGAAAGAATCGAGGCAACTACAGAAGCACCATACTGTCCCCCGAGCTTAGAGCGGCAGCTAAAAGCCTTCGTGAGAACAAGGAGATAGTTGTCAGGAGAGGTGACAAGTCGCCAATATATGTCATTCTTAAAAAAGACGAATATCTGGCGAAAATGAACATCATACTCTCTGACCAAACTAAGTTCCAAAGGGTAACGAAGGACACTACAGCCGAATTAAAATCAATGGTCAACAAACTGATCGAAACTGTGAATGCCAAGAAATCCGGACTCCACCTGCCAAAGATCATTGGGGAATATAAACCTGGATATGCGTATGGAAATGTCAAGACGCACAAGCCTGGAAACCCACTTCGGCCAATCATTAGCCAGATACCCACACCCACGTACAGATTGGCGAAGCGACTCAACGGCCTGCTGACTCCTTATGTTCCTTGCGCCTTCAGCCTGAAGTCTCCAAAGGAATTTGTGGACTTACTGCGGGGCGCACGGGCCACAGGGATAAGAGCCTCGTTGGACGTAGAATCGCTGTTTACCAACGTACCTGTGGACGAGACAATCGGAATGATAGCCGACAGAGTGTATCGTGATCCAGCCTGTACTCCTCTTGACATGCCAGAAAGTATTCTGAGGAAACTACTCCAAGCTTGTACTAAAGAGGCACCCTTCTTGAGCCCGGATGGGCACATGTATAAGCAAGTAGATGGGGTCGCTATGGGTTCTCCCCTAGGTGTCCTGTTTGCAAACTTCTACATGGGTACCATCGAGCAAAAAGTCTTAGTCGACATGAACTTGAAACCGGCCATATACTGCAGGTATGTTGACGACATTTTTACACAGGTACCTGATGTCAGACATCTGCAGGAGCTGAAGGAGGCATTTGAGCAGAGTTCCGTGCTGCGTTTCACTTACGAGACGGAAAAGGATGGGAAGCTGCCTTTTCTAGATGTAACAGTCATGGAAAAGGGCGGAGGTTTCCACACTGCAGTCTACACAAAGGAAACAAACATAGGAATGTGCCTAAATGCCAACAGCGACTGCCCTGACAGGTACAAGAGGAGTGTTGTTAACGCATACGTCGACCGTGCTCTCAGCCACAGCTCAGAATGGAAGCAAGTCGACGAAGAACTCTGTAGGGTAAGGCAGGTTCTAGTCAATAACGGCTTCTCCAATGGTTTCATCGAAGACATCATAAGAAGGAAAGTGAAAAGCCATGCAACCTCCGAAGAGACAACTAACACAACACCTATACCCCCTATTAGACTATTTTACAGGAACTTCTTTTCCACAGCTCATAAAACAGAGGAAAGGGTCCTGAAAGATATTGTTAATAGAAACGTTATCCCTACAGACAAAAATCAGAGGATACAACTGACGATTTACAATAAAACCAGAAAAACGGCCAGCCTACTCATGAGAAACTCTCCAGACACGAAACAGAACGCTTTAAAAGAGACTAACGTCGTCTATGCCTTCAAATGCCCACTTGGGGACTGTAAGCTCCAAAAAACCCAGTATATAGGCAAGACAACAACATCTCTTTCTAGGCGTTTAACGATGCATAAACAACAGGGCTCCATTAAGGAACATATAATCTCTTCCCATAACCAAACCATCGCCAGAGAAATCCTAGTAAACAACACAGAAATCATCGATAGATACAGCGATAGCAGGCAGCTCGACGTTTGCGAGGCACTACACATCAAGAAGTCAACACCAGCAATCAACAGCCAATTATTGCACAACTATATTCTACCCACCTCAAGACTCCGCTCCAATATAGAAGCATCAAGAAATATGGACCAATCGGCTTTCTACAAACACTTCTATTCAATATCCATTGTTTCGTGTTCTGTCTTGTGTTGATACTTTTAATACCCTATTAATATCCTCTAATGCCACATCATCCTTCCCACCTTACTCAAATGTAATGCCACATCACCCTTCCCACCTCACTCAAATGTAGATATAAAATCAGGGAAACGCAAGTTCTAATCAGTTGTGTATTTGTGAAGTCTTTGAAAATGTAATAAGTTTTACGAAACGCGCCTGTGTCGCGTCAGACTAGAAATAAAAATGAATTTTGGAGAAGTGATTTTTGATTTACCTCCAACAGTGAAGCATAATGTACGAAAGATTGAGAAAATTCGTGTTAGAATTATTAATCTTACTTTTTCGGTCATATTTAATAAAATATATATATATATATATATATATATATATATATATATATATATATATATATATATATATATATGTATATATATATATATATATATATATATATATATATATATATATATATATATATATATATATATATATATATATTAGTATATTTTGGTAGCAGTCTTTCCTGTAGACATATATTATTAAATATGACCGAAAAAGTAAGATTAATAATTCTAACACGAATTTTCTCAATCCTTCGTACATTATGCTTCACTGTTGGAGGTAAATCAAAAATCACTTCTCCAAAATTCATTTTTATTTCTAGTCTGACGCGACACGGGCGCGTTTCGTAAAACTTATTACATTTTCAAAGACTTCACATATACACAACTGATTAGAACTTGCGTTTCCCTGATTTTATATCTACATTTGAGTGAGGTGGGAAGGGTGATGTGGCATTACATTTGAGTGAGGTGGGAAGGATGATGTGGCATTAACACAAGACAGAACACTAGAGGATATTAATAGGGTATTAAAAGTATCAACACAAGACAGAACACGAAAAAATGGGTATTGAATAGAAGTGTTTGTAGAAAGCCTATTGGTCCATATTTCTTGATGCTTCTATATTGGAGCGGAGTCTTGAGGTGGGTAGAATATAGTGGTGCAATAATTGGCTGTTGATTGCTGGTGTTGACTTCTTGATGTGTAGTGCCTCGCAAACGTCAAGCCGCCTGCTGTCGCTGTATCTATCGATGATTTCTGTGTTGTTTACTAGGATTTCTCTGGCGATGGTTTGGTTATGGGAAGAGATTATATGTTCCTTAATGGAGCCCTGTTGTTTATGCATCGTTAAACGCCTAGAAAGAGATGTTGTTGTCTTGCCTATATACTGGGTTTTTTGGAGCTTACAGTCCCCAAGTGGGCATTTGAAGGCATAGACGACGTTAGTCTCTTTTAAAGCGTTCTGTTTCGTGTCTGGAGAGTTTCTCATGAGTAGGCTGGCCGTTTTTCTGGTTTTATAGTAAATCGTCAGTTGTATCCTCTGATTTTTGTCTGTAGGGATAACGTTTCTATTAACAATATCTTTCAGGACCCTTTCCTCTGTTTTATGAGCTGTGGAAAAGAAGTTCCTGTAAAATAGTCTAATAGGGGGTATAGGTGTTGTGTTAGTTGTCTCTTCGGAGGTTGCATGGCTTTTCACTTTCCTTCTTATGATGTCTTCGATGAAACCATTGGAGAAGCCGTTATTGACTAGAACCTGCCTTACCCTACAGAGTTCTTCGTCGACTTGCTTCCATTCTGAGCTGTGGCTGAGAGCACGGTCGACGTATGCGTTAACAACACTCCTCTTGTACCTGTCAGGGCAGTCGCTGTTGGCATTTAGGCACATTCCTATGTTTGTTTCCTTTGTGTAGACTGCAGTGTGGAAACCTCCGCCTTTTTCCATGACTGTTACATCTAGAAAAGGCAGCTTCCCATCCTTTTCCGTCTCGTAAGTGAAACGCAGCACGGAACTCTGCTCAAATGCCTCCTTCAACTCCTGCAGATGTCTGACATCAGGTACCTGTGTAAAAATGTCGTCAACATACCTGCAGTATATGGCCGGTTTCAAGTTCATGTCGACTAAGACTTTTTGCTCGATGGTACCCATGTAGAAGTTTGCAAACAGGACACCTAGGGGAGAACCCATGGCGACCCCATCTACTTGCTTATACATGTGCCCATCCGGGCTCAAGAAGGGTGCCTCTTTAGTACAAGCTTGGAGTAGTTTCCTCAGAATACTTTCTGGCATGTCAAGAGGAGTACAGGCTGGATCACGATACACTCTGTCGGCTATCATTCCGATTGTCTCGTCCACAGGTACGTTGGTGAACAGCGATTCTACGTCCAACGAGGCTCTTATCCCTGTGGCCCGTGCGCCCCGCAGTAAGTCCACAAATTCCTTTGGAGACTTCAGGCTGAAGGCGCAAGGAACATAAGGAGTCAGCAGGCCGTTGAGTCGCTTCGCCAATCTGTACGTGGGTGTGGGTATCTGGCTAATGATTGGCCGAAGTGGGTTTCCAGGCTTGTGCGTCTTGACATTTCCATACGCATATCCAGGTTTATATTCCCCAATGATCTTTGGCAGGTGGAGTCCGGATTTCTTGGCGTTCACAGTTTCGATCAGTTTGTTGACCTTTGCTTTTAATTCGGCTGTAGTGTCCTTCGTTACCCTTTGGAACTTAGTTTGGTCAGAGAGTATGATGTTCATTTTCGCCAGATATTCGTCTTTTTTAAGAATGACATATATTGGCGACTTGTCACCTCTCCTGACAACTATCTCCTTGTTCTCACGAAGGCTTTTAGCTGCCGCTCTAAGCTCGGGGGACAGTATGGTGCTTCTGTAGTTGCCTCGATTCTTTCCTCCTTCTGCAATAAGTTCTGCTTGTAAAGTATTTTTGGTAGTGACCTTCTTTTGTGTCTCGAGGTCGAATATGTCGTCCAACAGAATTTCCAACTCCACTTTCCGGGCCATTTCACTCGGTCTGGACATAACATGGCAGTTTATGAACAACATTATATGGAGGACCTATGGCAATTCCACGACCAAGAGATGGCTTCCTGAACCTTGCAGGAATTAACCTCACTGAGGACCAAGTCACTCTCCTAAATCTGGGCATAAACTGCCATGTTATGTCCAGACCGAGTGAAATGGCCCGGAAAGTGGAGTTGGAAATTCTGTTGGACGACATATTCGACCTCGAGACACAAAAGAAGGTCACTACCAAAAATACTTTACAAGCAGAACTTATTGCAGAAGGAGGAAAGAATCGAGGCAACTACAGAAGCACCATACTGTCCCCCGAGCTTAGAGCGGCAGCTAAAAGCCTTCGTGAGAACAAGGAGATAGTTGTCAGGAGAGGTGACAAGTCGCCAATATATGTCATTCTTAAAAAAGACGAATATCTGGCGAAAATGAACATCATACTCTCTGACCAAACTAAGTTCCAAAGGGTAACGAAGGACACTACAGCCGAATTAAAAGCAAAGGTCAACAAACTGATCGAAACTGTGAACGCCAAGAAATCCGGACTCCACCTGCCAAAGATCATTGGGGAATATAAACCTGGATATGCGTATGGAAATGTCAAGACGCACAAGCCTGGAAACCCACTTCGGCCAATCATTAGCCAGATACCCACACCCACGTACAGATTGGCGAAGCGACTCAACGGCCTGCTGACTCCTTATGTTCCTTGCGCCTTCAGCCTGAAGTCTCCAAAGGAATTTGTGGACTTACTGCGGGGCGCACGGGCCACAGGGATAAGAGCCTCGTTGGACGTAGAATCGCTGTTCACCAACGTACCTGTGGACGAGACAATCGGAATGATAGCCGACAGAGTGTATCGTGATCCAGCCTGTACTCCTCTTGACATGCCAGAAAGTATTCTGAGGAAACTACTCCAAGCTTGTACTAAAGAGGCACCCTTCTTGAGCCCGGATGGGCACATGTATAAGCAAGTAGATGGGGTCGCCATGGGTTCTCCCCTAGGTGTCCTGTTTGCAAACTTCTACATGGGTACCATCGAGCAAAAAGTCTTAGTCGACATGAACTTGAAACCGGCCATATACTGCAGGTATGTTGACGACATTTTTACACAGGTACCTGATGTCAGACATCTGCAGGAGTTGAAGGAGGCATTTGAGCAGAGTTCCGTGCTGCGTTTCACTTACGAGACGGAAAAGGATGGGAAGCTGCCTTTTCTAGATGTAACAGTCATGGAAAAAGGCGGAGGTTTCCACACTGCAGTCTACACAAAGGAAACAAACATAGGAATGTGCCTAAATGCCAACAGCGACTGCCCTGACAGGTACAAGAGGAGTGTTGTTAACGCATACGTCGACCGTGCTCTCAGCCACAGCTCAGAATGGAAGCAAGTCGACGAAGAACTCTGTAGGGTAAGGCAGGTTCTAGTCAATAACGGCTTCTCCAATGGTTTCATCGAAGACATCATAAGAAGGAAAGTGAAAAGCCATGCAACCTCCGAAGAGACAACTAACACAACACCTATACCCCCTATTAGACTATTTTACAGGAACTTCTTTTCCACAGCTCATAAAACAGAGGAAAGGGTCCTGAAAGATATTGTTAATAGAAACGTTATCCCTACAGACAAAAATCAGAGGATACAACTGACGATTTACTATAAAACCAGAAAAACGGCCAGCCTACTCATGAGAAACTCTCCAGACACGAAACAGAACGCTTTAAAAGAGACTAACGTCGTCTATGCCTTCAAATGCCCACTTGGGGACTGTAAGCTCCAAAAAACCCAGTATATAGGCAAGACAACAACATCTCTTTCTAGGCGTTTAACGATGCATAAACAACAGGGCTCCATTAAGGAACATATAATCTCTTCCCATAACCAAACCATCGCCAGAGAAATCCTAGTAAACAACACAGAAATCATCGATAGATACAGCGACAGCAGGCGGCTTGACGTTTGCGAGGCACTACACATCAAGAAGTCAACACCAGCAATCAACAGCCAATTATTGCACCACTATATTCTACCCACCTCAAGACTCCGCTCCAATATAGAAGCATCAAGAAATATGGACCAATAGGCTTTCTACAAACACTTCTATTCAATACCCATTTTTTCGTGTTCTGTCTTGTGTTGATACTTTTAATACCCTATTAATATCCTCTAGTGTTCTGTCTTGTGTTAATGCCACATCATCCTTCCCACCTCACTCAAATGTAATGCCACATCACCCTTCCCACCTCACTCAAATGTAGATATAAAATCAGGGAAACGCAAGTTCTAATCAGTTGTGTATTTGTGAAGTCTTTGAAAATGTAATAAGTTTTACGAAACGCGCCCGTGTCGCGTCAGACTAGAAATAAAAATGAATTTTGGAGAAGTGATTTTTGATTTACCTCCAACAGTGAAGCATAATGTACGAAGGATTGAGAAAATTCGTGTTAGAATTATTAATCTTACTTTTTCGGTCATATTTAATAATATATATATATATATATATATATATATATATTAGTATATTTTGGTAGCAGTCTTTCCTGTAGACATATATTATTAAATATGATGGAAAAAGTAAGATTAATAATTCTAACACGAATTTTCTCAATCTTTCGTACATTTCTTTTCACTGTTGGAGGTAAATCAAAAATCAATTCTCCAAAATTCATTTTTATTTCTAGTCTGACGCGACACGAGCGCGTTTCGTAAAACTTATTACATTTTCAAAGACTTTAGTTCACAAATACACAACTGAATAGAACTTACGCATCTCCGATTTTATATCTACATTTGAGTGAGGTGGAAGGGGTGATGTGGCATTAACACAAGACAGAACAAGAGGTGTCATTAATATGGTATTAATTTCATCAACACAAGACAGAACAAGAGGTGGCATTAATAGGGTATTAATTTCATCAACACAAGACAGAACACGAAACAATGGGTATTGAATAGAAGTGTTTGTAGAAAGCCTATTGGTCCATATTTCTTGATGCTTCTATATTGGAGCGGAGTCTTGAGGTGGGTAGAGTATAGTTGTGCAATAATTGGCTGTTGATTGCTGGTGTTGACTTCTTGATGTGTAGTGCCTCGCAAACGTCAAGCCGCCTGCTATCGCTGTATCTATCGATGATTTCTGTGTTGTTTACTAGGATTTCTCTGGCGATGGTTTGGTTGTGGGAAGAGATTATATGTTCCTTAATGGAGCCCTGTTGCTTATGCATCGTTAAACGCCTAGAAAGAGATGTTGTTGTCTTGCCTATATACTGGGTTTTTTGGAGCTTACAGTCCCCAAGAAAGCATTTGAAGGCATAGACGACGTTAGTCTCTTTTAAAGCGTTCTGTTTTGTGTCTGGAGAGTTTCTCATGAGTAGGCTGGCCGTTTTTCTGGTTTTATACCATCGAGCAAAAAGTCTTAGTCGACATGAACTTGAAACCGGCCATATACTGCAGGTATGTTGACGACATTTTTACACAGGTACCTGACATCAGACATCTGCAGGAGCTGAAGGAGGCATTTGAACAGAGTTCCGTGCTGCGTTTCACTTACGAAATGGAAAAGGATGGGAAGCTGCCCTTTCTAGATGTAACAGTCATGGAAGAGGGCGGAGGTTTCCACACTGCAGTCTACACTAAGGAAACGAACATAGGAATGTGCCTAAATGCCAACAGCGACTGCCCAGACAGGTACAAGAGGAGTGTTGTTAACGCATATGTCGACCGTGCTCTCAGCCATAGCTCAGAATGGAAGCAAGTCGACGAAGAACTCTGTAGGGTATGGCAGGTCCTAGTCAATAACGGCTTCTCCAATGGTTTCGTCGAAGACATCATAAGATGGAAAATGAAAAGCCATGCAACCTCTGAAGAGACAACTAACACAACACCTATACCCCCTATTAGACTATTTTACAGGAACTTCTTTTTCACAGCTCATAAAACGGAGAAAAGGGTCCTGAAAGATATTGTTAATAGAAACGTTATCCCTACAGACAAAAATCAGAGGATACAACTGACGATTTACTATAAAACCAGAAAAACGGCCAGCCTACTCATGAGAAACTCTCCAGACACAAAACAGAACGCTTTAAAAGAGACTAACGTCGTCTATGCCTTCAAATGCCCTCTTGGGGACTGTAAGCTCAAAAAAAACCAGTATATAGGCAAGACAACAACATCTCTTTCTAGGCGTTTAACGATGCATAAGCAACAGGGCACCATTAAGGAACATATAATCTCTTCCCACAACCAAACCATCGCCAGAGAAATCCTAGTAAACAACACAGAAATCATCGATAGATACAGCGATAGCAGGCGGCTTGACGTTTGCGAGGCACTACACATCACGAAGTCAACACCAGCAATCAACAGCCAATTATTGCACAACTATACTCTACCCACCTCAAGACTCCGCTCCAATATAGAAGCATCAAGAAATATGGACCAATAGGCTTTCTACAAACACTTCTATTCAATACCCATTGTTTCGTGTTCTGTCTTGTGTTGATGAAATTAATACCCTATTAATGCCACCTCTTGCTCTCTCTTGTGTTAATGCCACATCACCCCTTCCACCTCACTCAAATGTAGATATAAAATCGGAGATGCGTAAGTTCTATTCAGTTGTGTATTTGTCAACTAAAGTCTTTGAAAATGTAATAAGTTTTATGAAACGCGCTCGTGTCGCGTCAGACTAGAAATAAAAATGAATTTTGGAGAATTGATTTTTCATTTACCTCCAACAGTGAAAAGAAATGTACGAAAGATTGAGAAAATTCGTGTTAGAATTATTAATCTTACTTTTTCGGTCATATTTAATAATATATATATATATATATATATATATATATATATATATATATATATATATATATATATATATATATATATATATATATATATATATATATATATATATATATATATATATGTATGTCGTACCTAGTAGCCAGAACTCACTTCTCAGCCTACTATGCAAGGTCCAATTTGCCTAATAAGCCAAGTTTTCATGAATTAATTGTTTTTCGACTACCTAACATACCTAACCTAACCTAACCTAACTTTTTTGGCTACCTAACCTAACCTAACCTATAAAGATAGGTTAGGTTAGGTTAGGTAGGGTTGGTTAGGTTCGGTCATATATCTTCGTTAATTTTAACTACAATAAAAATAAATTGACCTCATACATAATGAAAGGGGTACCTTTATCATTTCATAAGAAAAAAATTTGAGAAAATATAATAATTCAGGAAAACGTGGCTTATTAGGCAAATCGGGCCTTGCATAGTAGGCTGAAAAGTGCGTTCTGGCTATTAGGTACGACATGTATATATATATATATATATATATATATATATATATATATATATATATATATATATATATATATATATATATATATATATATATATATATATATATAAATATATATATATATATATATATATATATATATAGATATATATATATATATGTATATATATATATATATATTTATATATATATATATATATATATATATATATATATATATATATATATATATATATATATATATATATATATATATATATATATATATACCCCAATGTCGGCAACTGGCAAGCGTCTCACACCACACGCCCTCCGAATTGCTGTGGCCCTCCGCCTTGCTGCCCCAATCCACACCAGATATAGGTGTATTTGCGGCGAGGTGGTGGCTGACAGGCACGGCCACCATGGCCTACTCTGCCAAAGCACAGGGGGATGGCACTCGAGGTACAGTGTAGTTAACGACATCATCAAGAGGAGCCTCACAACAGCTGGATGCCCAGCTGAAAGAGAGCCCCGTTACCTAACGCCGTGTAACTCTGATGCTCTTATTGGTCGCCCGGATGGTATCACAGTGAACCCCTGGAAGAATGGCAAGCAGTTGGTATGGGACTACACGTGCGTATCAACCCTGGCTAACACCTACATTAACCTCAGTGTTGCACAACCAGGTGGTGCTGCCACCCACAGGGAAGCAGCCAAATCCCGTAAGTATAGAGAACTGGATCACCACCACAATTTTGTCCCCATTGCTTCTGAGACACTCGGCGCCTGGGGTAAAAGTGCTACCAGTTTTTTGAAGGAACTGGGTTCTAGGATCAATGAAACGACAAGGGACCCAAGAGCAGCAAGCTTTCTTTTCCTGCGCCTCAGTGTGGCGATACAGAGGGAAATGCGCACTGCATCCAGGGTTCCTTCCCCGCCATCTGAGGAGATGGAGGGACTCGACAACCTATGATAACCATCTTTGTAACCCATATGTAACTCCTTTTTTGTAACAAAGTTAAATAAAGTAAATATATATGTGTGTGCATATATATATATATATATATATATATATATATATATATATATATATATATATATATATATATATATATATATATATATATATTTATATATATATATATATATATATATATATATATATATATATATATATATATATATATATATATATATATATATATATATATATATATATATTATATACGATGAGAGTACGGAGACGAAAGTCTCCGTACTCGCATCGTGCAACACCTCGACATCCTCAAAGATCGACATCACCTCAGCACCGAAACAAGGATAATCAAGAAACTAACAACGTTATATGGAGGACCTATGGCAATTCCACGACCAATAGACGGCTTCCTGAACCTTGCAGGAATCAACCTCACTGAGTACTAAGTCACTCTCCTTAATCTGGGTATAAACTGTCACGTTATGTCCAGACCAAGTGAGATGGCCCGGAAAGTGGAGTTGGAGATCCTGTTGGACGACATATTCGACCTCGAGACACAGAAGAAGGTCACCACCAAAGACACCTTACTAGCAGAACTTATTGCGGAAGGAGGAAAGAATCGAGGCAATTACAAAAGCACCATACTGTCCCCTGAGCTCAAAGTGGCAACTAAGAGCCTTCGTGAGAACAGGGAGATAGTCGTCAGAAGAGGTGACAAGTCGCCAATATACGTCATTCTTAAAAAAAACGAATATCTGGCGAAAATGAACCTCATTCTCTCTAACCAAACTAAATTCCAAAGGGTAACGAAGGACACTACAGCCGAATTGAAGGCAAAGGTCAACAAATTGATCGAAACTGTGAACGCCAAAAAATCCGGACTCCACCTGCCAAAGATTCTTGGGGAATATAAGCCTGGATACGCATATGGAAATGTCAGGACACATAAGCCTGGAAACCCACTTCGGCCAATCATTAGCCAGATACCCACACCCACGTACAGACTGGCGAAGCGACTCAACGGCTTGCTGACTCCATATGTCCCTTGCACCTTCAGCCTGAAGTCTCCAAAGGAATTTGTGGACTTACTGCGGGGAACACGGGCCACAGGGATAAGAGCCTCGTTGGACGTAGAATCACTGTTCACCAACGTACCTGTGGATGAAACAATCAGGATGATAGCGGACAGAGTGTATCGTGATCCGGCCTGTACTCCTCTTGACATACCAGAAAACATTCTAAGGAAACTACTCCAAGCTTGTACTAAAGAGGCACCCTTCTTGAGCCCGGATGGGCACATGTATAAGCAAGTAGATGGGGTCGCCATGGGTTCTCCCCTAGGTGTCCTGTTTGCAAACTTCTACATGGGTACCATCGAACAAAAGGTCTTAGTCGACATGAACTTGAAACTGGCCATATACTGCAGGTATGTTGACGACATTTTTACACAGGTACCTGATGTCAGACATCTGCAGAATCTGAAGGAGGCATTTGAGCGGAATTCTGTGTTGTGTTTCACTTACGAGATGGAGAAGGATGGGAAGCTGCCCTTTCTAGATGTAACAGTCATGGAAAGGAGCGGAGTTTTCCACACTGCAGTCTACACTAAGGAAACAAACATAGGAATGTGCCTCAATGCCAACAGTGACTGCCCAGGTACAAGAGGAGTGTCGTTAACGCTTATGTCGACTGTGCTCTCAGCCACAGCTCAGGATGGAAGCAAGTCGATGAAGAACTCTGTAGGGTAAGGCAGGTCCTAGTCAACAACGGCTTCTCCAATGGTTTCATTGAAGACATCATAAGAAGGAAGGTGAAACGCCATGCAACCTTTGAAGAGACAACTAACACAACACCTGTACCCTCTATTAGACTTTTTTAAAGGAACTTCTTTTCCACAGCTCATAAAACGGAGGAAAGGGTCCTGAATGATATTGTTAATAGAAACGTTATCCCTACAGACAAAAATCAGAAGATACAATTGACGATTTACTATAAAACCAAGAAAACGGCCAACCTCCTCATGAGAAACTCTCCCAACACTAAGCAGAATGCTTTAAAAGCGACCAATGTCGTCTATGCCTTCAAATGCCCACTTGGGGACTGTAAGCCTCAAAGAATTCAGTATATAGGCAAGACAACAACATCTCTTTCCAGACGATTAACGATGCATAAGTAACTGGGCTCCATTAAGGAACATATAAAATCTTCCCACAACCAGACCATCACCAGAGAAGTCTTAAAAAAAAAACGGAAATCATCGATAGATACAGCGATAGCAGGCGGCTTGATATCTGTGAGGCACTACACATTAAGAAGTCGACACCAGCAATCAACAGCCAATTAATGCACAACTATATTCTACCCACTTCAAGACTCCGCACCAATATAGAAGCATCAAGAAATATAGGCCAATAGGCCCCTTGCAGTTATTTCCATTCTTCCCTTTAACTTACAAAATATTATACCCATTGTTTCGTGTTCTGTCTTGTGTTGAAAGTTTGTTTTCACCTCATCCAAAACTGTTGTAACATATCACCTCACCCAAATGCAGGTATAAAATCGAAGATGTTTAAGCTCTGTTCAGTTATAGTTGTGTGTGTGTAAATTAAAGTCTTTGAAAATGTAATAAGTTTTACGAAACGAGCTGAAGTGTCACGTCAGACTAGAAATATAAATGAATTTTGGAGAATTGATTTTTCAGTTACCATCAACAGTGAAGAAAAATATAAGAAACATTGAGAAAATTCGTGTTAGAATTATTAATCTTACTTTTCGGTCATATTTAATAATATACACACACACACACACACATATATATATATATATATATATATATATATATATATATATATATATATATATATATATATATATATATATATATATATATATATATATATATATATATATTTTGGAGAAGTGATTTTTGATTTACCTCCAACAGTGAAGCGTAATGTACGAAAGATTGAGAAAATTCGTGTTAGAATTATTAATCTTACTTTTTCGGTCATATTTAATAATATATGTCTACAGGAAAGACTGCTACCAAAATATACTAATATATATATATATATATATATATATATATATATATATATATATATATATATATATATATATATATATATATATATATATATATATATATATATATTATTAAATATGACCGAAAAAGTAGGATTAATAATTCTAACACGAATTTTCTCTAACTTTCTTATGTTTCTTTTCACTGTTGATGGTAATTCAAAGATCAATTCTCCAAAATTCAGTTTTATTTCTATTCTGACTCGACACTTGAGCACGTTTCGTAAAACTTATTACATTTTCAAAGAGTTTAATTTACAAACACACAACTGAAACTGAATAGAGCTTACATATCTTCGAGGTTTATATCTACATTTGGGTGAGGTGGATGAGGTGAAAAACGAACTTTCAACAATGGGTATTCAATGGGTATTAAATTCCAACACAAGACAGAACACGAAACAATGGGTATTGAATGGGTATTAAATTCAAACACAAGACAGAACACGAAACAATGGGTATTGAATGGAAGTAATTGTAGAAAGCCTATTGGTCCATATTTCTTGATGCTTCTATATTGGAGCGGAGTCTTGAAGTGGGTAGAATATAGTTGTGCATTAATTGGCTGTTGATTGCTGGTGTTGACTTCTTGATGTGTAGTGCCTCGCAGACGTCAAGCCGCCTGCTATCGCTGTATCTATCGATGATTTCTGTGTTGTTTGCTAAGATTTCTCTGGTGATGGTTTGTTTGTGGGAAGAGATTATATGTTCCTTAATGGAGCCCTGTTGCTTATGCATCGTTAAACGCCTGGAAAGAGATGTTGTTGTCTTGCCTATGTACTGTTTTTTTTGGAGCTTACAGTCCCCAAGAGGGCATTTGAAGGCATAGACGACGTTGGTCTCTTTTAAAGCGTTCTGCTTTGTGTCTGGAGAGTTTCTCATGAGTAGGCTGGCCGTTTTTCTGGTTTTATAGTAAATCGTCAGTTGTATCTTCTGATGTTTGTCTGTAGGGATAACGTTTCTAATGACAATATCTTTCAGGACCCTTTCCTCCGTTTTATGGGCTGTGGAAAAGAGGTTACTGTAAAATAGTCTAATAGGGGGTATAGGTGTTGTGTTAGTTGTCTCTTCAGAGGTTGCATGGCGTTTCACTTTCGTTTTTATGATGTCTTCCACGAAACCATTGGAGAAGCCATTGTTGACTAGGACCTGCCTTACCCTACAGAGTTCTTCGTCGACTTGCTTCCATTCTGAGCTGTGGCTGAGGGCACGGTCGACATAAGCGTTAACAACACTCCTTTTGTACCTGTCCGGGCAGTCACTGTTGGCATTCAGGCACATTCCTATGTTTGTTTCCTTAGTGTAGAAAACTCCGCTCCTTTCCATGACTGTTACATCTAGAAAGGGCAGCTTCCCATCCTTCTCCATCTCGTAAGTGAAACGCAACACAGAATTCAGCTCAAATGCCTCCTTCAGCTCCTGCAGATGTCTGACATCAGATACCTGTGTAAATATGTCGTCAACATACCTGCAGTATATGGCCGGTTTCAAGTTCATGTCGACTAAGACTTTTTGCTCGATGGTACCCATGTAGAAGTTTGCAAACAGGACACCTAGGGGAGAACCCATGGCGACCCCATCTACTTGCTTATACATGTGTCCATCCGGGCTCAAGAAGGGTGCCTCTTTAGTACAAGCTTGGAGTAGTTTCCTTAGACTGCTTTCTGGAATGTCAAGAGGAGTACAGGCCGGATCACGGTACACTCTGTCGGCTATCATCCCGATTGTATCATCCACAGGTACGTTCGTAAACAGAGATTCTACGTCCAACGAGGCTCTTATCCCTGTGGCCCATGCTCCCCGCAGCAAGTCAACAAATTCCTTTGGAGACTTCAGGCTGAAGGCGCAAGGGACATAAGGAGTCAGCAAGCCGTTGAGTCGTTTCACCAGTCTGTACGTGGGTGTGGGTATCTGGCTGATGATTGGCCGAAGTGGGTTTCCAGGCTTGTGTGTCTTGACATTTCCATATGCATATCCAGGTTTATATTCCCCAATAATCTTTGGCAGGTGGAGTCCAGATTTCTTGGCGTTCACAGTTTCGATCAATTTGTTAACCTTTGCGCTCAGTTCGGCTGTAGTGTCCTTCGTTACCCTTTGGAATTTAGTTTGGTCAGAGAGTATGAGGTTCATTTTCGCCAGATATTCATCTTTTTTAAGAATGACGTATATTGGCGACTTGTCGCCTCTCCTGACAACTATCTCCTTGTTCTCACGAAGGCTCTTAGCTGCCGCTTTGAGCTCGGGGGACAGTATGGTGCTTCTGTAGTTGCCTCGATTCTTTCCTCCTTCCACTTTAAGTTCTGCTTGTAAGGTATCTTTGGTGGTGACCTTCTTTTGTGCTTCGAGGTCGAATATGTCGTCCAACAGGATCTCCAACTCCACTTTCCGGGCCATCTCACTCGGTCTGGACATAACGTGGCAGTTTATACCCAGATTTAGGAGAGTGACTTGGTCCTCAGTGAGGTTGATTCCTGGAAGGTTCAGGAAGCCATCTCTTGGTCGTGGAATTGCCATAGGTACTCCATATAACTTTGTTAGTTTCTTGATTATCCTTATTTCAGTGCTGAGGTGATGTCGGTTTGTGAGGATGTCGAGGTGCTGTTCAATGCGAGTATGGAGACTTTCGTCGATGCTGCTGTTTCTCCATTCGTTTGTGGCCTGAAGTAGTTGCGCTTTGTTGTCTTTGATTTCATTTTCTGCCTTGTATATCTGATCACGAATCAGATCTTGGCGATATTTTATCGTGAAGGCTTGATTCCTTGCTGCTGGGTCGTGAGTTTTAATATTAGTATATCTTGGTAGCAGTCTTTCCTGTAGACATATATTATTAAATATGACCGAAAAAGTAAGATTAATAATTCTAACAAGAATTTTCTCTATCTTTCTTATGTTTCTTTTCACTGTTGATGGTAATTCAAAGATCAATTCTCCAAAATTAATTTTTATTTCTAGTCTGAATCGACACTTAAGCGCGTTTCGTAAAACTTATTACATTTTCAAAGACTTTAGTTTACAAAAAGTCCTCACTGAGGACCAAGTCACTCTCCTAAATCTGGGTATAAACTGCCACGTTATGTCCAGACCGAGTGAGATGGCCCGGAAAGTGGAGTTGAAGATTCTGTTGGACGACATATTCGACCTAGAAGCACAAAAGAAGGTCACCACCAAAGATACCTTACAAGCAGAACTTATTGCGGAAGGAGGAAAGAATCGAGGCAACTACAGAAGCACCATACTGTCCCCCGAGCTCAAAGCGGCAGCTAAGAGCCTTCGTGAGAACAAGGAGATAGTTGTCAGGATAGGCGACAAGTCGCCAATATACGTCATTCTTAAAAAAGACGAATATCTGGCGAAAATGAACCTCATACTCTCTGACCAAACTAAATTCCAAAGGGTAACGAAGGACACTACAGCCGAACTGAAAGCAAAGGTCAACAAATTGATCGAAACTGTGATCGCCAAGAAATCCGGACTCCACCTGCCAAAGATTTTTGGGGAATATAAACCTGGATATGCGTATGGAAATGTCAAGACACACAAGCCTGGAAACCCACCTCGGCCAATCATCAGCCAGATACCCACACCCACGTACAGACTGGCGAAATGACTCAACGACTTGCTGACTCCTTATGTCCCTTGCGCCTTCAGCCTGAAGTCTCCAAAGGAATTTGTTGAATTGCTGCGGGAAACACGGGCCACAGGGATAAGAGCCTCGTTGGACGTAGAATCTCTGTTTACCAACGTACCTGTGGATGATACAATCGGGATGATAGCCGACAGAGTGTACCATGATCCGGCCTGTACTCCTCTTGACATACCAGAAAGCAGTCTAAGGAAACTACTCCAAGCTTGTACTAAAGAGGCACTCTTCTTGAGCCCGGATGAACACATGTATAAGCAAGTAGATGGGGTCGCCATGGGTTCTCCCCTAGGTGTCCTGTTTGCAAACTTCTACATGGGTACCATCGAGCAAAAAGTCTTAGTCGACATGAACTTGAAACCGGCGATATACTGCAGGTACGTTGACGACATTTTTACACAGGTACCTGATGTCAGACATCTGCAGGAGCTGAAGGAGGCATTTGAGCAGAATTCTGTGTTGCGTTTCACTTACGAGATGGAGAAGGATGGGAAGCTGCCCTTTCTAGATGTAACAGTCATGGAAAGGAGCGGAGTTTTCCACACTGCAGTCTACACTAAGGAAACAAACATAGGAATGTGCCTGAATGCCAACAGTGACTGCCCGGACAGGTACAAGAGGAGTGTTGTTAACGCTTATGTCGACCGTGCCCTCAGCCACAGCTCAGAATGGAAGCACGTCGACGAAGAACTCTGTAGGGTAAGGCAGGTCCTAGTCAACAACGGCTTCTCCAATGGTTTCGTGGAAGACATCATAAGAAGGAAAGTGAAACGCAATGCAACCTCTGAAGAGACAACTAACACAACACCTATACCCCCTATTAGACTATTTTACAGGAACTTCTTTTCCACAGCCCATAAAACGGAGGAAAGGGTCCTGAAAGATATTGTCAGTAGAATCGTTATCCCTACAGACAAAAATCAGAAGATACAACTGACGATTTACTATAAAACCAGGAAAACGGCCAGCCTACTCATGAGAAACTCCAGACACAAAGCAGAACGCTTTAAAAGAGACCAACGTCGTCTATGCCTTCAAATGCCCTCTTGGGGACTGTAAGCTCCAAAAAAACCAGTATATAGGCAAGACAACAACATCTCTTTCCAGGCGTTTAACGATGCATAAGCAACAGGGCTCCATTAAGGAACATATAATCTCTTCCCACAAACAAACCATCACCAGAGAAATCTTAGCAAACAACACAGAAATCATCGATAGATACAGCGATAGCAGGTGGCTAGACGTCTGCGAGGCACTACACATCAAGAAGTCAACACCAGCAATCAACAGCCAATTAATGCACAACTATATTCTACCCACTTCAAGACCCCGCTCCAATATAGAAGCATCAAGAAATATGGACCAATAGGCCCTTTGAAGTTACTTCCATCCTTCCCTTTCATTTACCCAATATATACAAATTGTTTCGTGTTCTATCTTGTGTTGAAAGTTTTGTTCACCTCATCCAAAACTGTTGTAACATATCACCTCACCCAAATGCGGGTATATAAGATGAAAGCTGTTTAAATAATAGCATAGAACTCTGTTTAGTGTTTACAGGTTATAGTTGTGTGTGTGTGTAAACTAAATTCTTTGAAAATGTAATAAGTTATTACGAAACGCATTCAAGTGTCACGTCAGACTAGAAATAAAAATGAATTTTGGAGAATTGATTTTTCAAGTACCATCGACAGTGAAAAGAAACATAAGAAAAATTGAGAAAATTCGTGTTAGAATTATTAATCTTACTTTTTCGGTCATATTTAATAATATACGTTTACAAGAAAAACTGCTACCAATATATATATATATATATATATATATATATATATATATATATATATATATATATATATATATATATATATATATATATATATATATATATATATATATATTAGTATATTTTGGTAGCAGTCTTTCCTGTAGACATATATTATTAAATATGACCGAAAAAGTAAGATTAATAATTCTAACACGAACTTTCTCAATCTTTCGTACATTTCGCTTCACTGTTGGAGGTAAATCAAAAATCAATTCTCCAAAATTCATTTTTATTTCTAGTCTGACGCGACACGAGCGCGTTTCGTAAAACTTATTACATTTTCAAAGACTTTAGTTCACAAATACACAACTGAATAGAACTTACGCATCTCCGATTTTATATCTACATTTGAGTGAGGTGGAAGGGGTGATGTGGCATTAACACAAGACAGAACAAGATGTGGTATTAATAGGGTATTAATTTCATCAACACAAGACAGAACAAGAGTATTAATAGGGTATTAATTTCATCAACACAAGACAGAACACGAAACAATGGATATTGAATAGAAGTGTTTGTAGAAAGCCTATTGGTCCATATTTCTTGATGCTTCTATATTGGAGCGGAGTCTTGAGGTGGGTAGAATATAGTTGTACAATAATTGGCTGTTGATTGCTGGTGTTGACTTCTTGATGTGTAGTGCCTCGCAAACGTCAAGCTGCCTGCTATCGCTGTATCTATCAATGATTTCTGTGTTGTTTACTAGGATTTCTCTTGCGATGGTTTGGTTGTGGGAAGAGATTATATGTTCCTTAATGGAGCCCTGTTGCTTATGCATCGTTAAACGCCTAGAAAGAGATGTTTTTGTCTTGCCTATATACTGGGTTTTTTGGAGCTTACAGTCCCCAAGAGGGCATTTGAAGGCATAGACGACGTTAGTCTCTTTTAAAGCGTTCTGTTTTGTGTCTGGAGAGTTTCTCATGAGTAGGCTGGCCGTTTTTCTGGTTTTATAGTAAATCGTCAGTTGTATCCTCTGATTTTTGTCTGTAGGGATAACGTTTCTATTAACAATATCTTTCAGGACCCTTTCCTCCGTTTTATGAGCTGTGGAAAAGAAGTTCCTGTAAAATAGTCTAATAGGGGGTATAGGTGTTGTGTTAATTGTCTCTTCAGAGGTTGCATGGCTTTTCACTTTCCTTCTTATGATGTCTTCGACGAACCCATTGGAGAAGCCGTTATTGACTAGGACCTGCCTTACCCTACAGAGTTCTTCGTCGACTTGCTTCCATTCTGAGCTGTGGCTGAGAGCACGGTCGACATATGCGTTAACAACACTCCTCTTGTACCTGTCTGGGCAGTCGCTGTTGGCATTTAGGCACATTCCTATGTTTGTTTCCTTAGTGTAGACTGCAGTGTGGAAACCTCCACCCTTTTCCATGACTGTTACATCTAGAAAGGGCAGCGTCCCATCCTTTTCCATCTCGTAAGCGAAACGCAGCACGGAACTCTGCTCAAATGCCTCTTTCAGCTCCTGCAGATGTCTGACATCAGGTACCTGTGTAAAAATGTCGTCAACATACCTGCAGTATATGGCCGGTTTCAAGTTCATGTCCACTAAGACTTTTTGCTCGATGGTACCCATGTAGAAGTTTGCAAACAGGACACCTAGGGGAGAACCCATGGCAACCCCATCTACTTGTTTCCTCAGAAAATATTCTGAGGAAACTACTCCAAGCTTGTACTAAAGAGGCACCCTTCTTGAGCCCGGATGGGCACATGTATAAGCAAGTAGATGGGGTCGCCATGGGTTCTCCCCTAGGTGTCCTGTTTGCAAACTTCTACATGGGTACCATCGAGCAAAAAGTCTTAGTCGACATGAACTTGAAATTGGCTATATACTGCAGGTATGTTGGCGACATTTTTACACAGGTACCTGATGTCAGACATCTGCAGGAGCTGAAGGAGGCATTTGAGCAGAGTTCCGTGCTGCGTTTCACTTACGAGATGGAAAAGGATGGGAAGCTGCTCTTTCTAGATGTAACAGTCATGGAAAAGGGTGGAGGTTTCCACACTGCAGTCTACACTAAGGAAACAAACATAGGAATGTGCCTAAATGCCAACAGCGACTGCCCAGACAGGTACAAGAGGAGTGTTGTTAACGCATATGTCGACCGTGCTCTCAGCCACAGCTCAGAATGGAAGCAAGTCGACGAAGAACTCTGTAGGGTAAGGCAGGTCCCAGTCAAAAACGGCTTCTCCAATGGGTTCGTCGAAGACATCATAAGAAGGAAAGTGAAAAGCCATGCAACCTCTGAAGAGACAACTAACACAACACCTATACCACCTATTAGACTATTTTACAGGAACTTCTTTTCCACAGCTCATAAAACGGAGGAAAGGGTCCTGAAAGATATTGTTAATAGAAACGTTATCCCTACAGACAAAAATCAGAGGATACAACTGACGATTTACTATAAAACCAGAAAAACGGCCAGCCTACTCATGAGAAACTCTCCAGACACAAAACAGAACGCTTTAAAAGAGACTAACGTCGTCTATGCCTTCAAATGCCCTCTTGGGTACTGTAAGCTCCAAAAAACCCAGTATATAGGCAAGACAACAACATCTCTTTCTAGGCGTTTAACCATGCATAAGCAACAGGGCTCCATTAAGGAACATATAATCTCTTCCCACAACCAAACCATCGCCAGAGAAATCCTAGTAAACAACACAGAAATCATTGATAGATACAGCGATAGCAGGCGGCTTGACGTTTGCGAGGCACTACACATCAAGAAGTCAACACCAGCAATCAACAGCCAATTATTGTACAACTATATTCTACCCACCTCAAGACTCCGCTCCAATATAGAAGCATCAAGAAATATGGACCAATAGGCTTTCTACAAACACTTCTATTCAATATCCATTGTTTCGTGTTCTGTCTTGTGTTGATGAAATTAATACCCTATTAATACTCTTGTTCTGTCTTGTGTTGATGAAATTAATACCCTATTAATACCACATCTTGTTCTGTCTTGTGTTAATGCCACATCACCCCTTCCACCTCACTCAAATGTAGATATAAAATCGGAGATGCGTAAGTTCTATTCAGTTGTGTATTTGTGAACTAAAGTCTTTGAAAATGTAATAAGTTTTACGAAACGCGCTCGTGTCGCGTCAGACTAGAAATAAAAATGAATTTTGGAGAATTGATTTTTGATTTACCTCCAACAGTGAAGCGAAATGTACGAAAGATTGAGAAAGTTCGTGATAGAATTATTAATCTTACTTTTTCGGTCATATTTAATAATATATGTCTACAGGAAAGACTGCTACCAAAATATACTAATATTAAAGCGCACGACCCAGCAGCAAGGAATCAAGCCTTCACGATAAAATATCGCCAGGATCTGATTCGTGATCAGATATACAAGGCAGAGAATGAAATCAAAGACAACAAAACGCAACTACTTCATGCTACAAACGAGTGGAGAAATAGCAACATCGACGATAGTATCCGTACCCGCATTGAACAACACCTCGACATCCTCACAGACCAACATCACCTCAGCACTGAAACAAGGATTATCAAGAAACTAACAACATTATATGTAGGACCTATGGCAATTCCACGACCAAGAGATGGCTTCCTGAACCTTGCAGGAATTAACCTCACTGAGGACCAAGTCACTCTCCTAAATCTGGGCATAAACTGTCATGTTATGTCCAGACCGAGTGAGATGGCCCGGAAAGTAGAGTTGGAAATTCTGTTGGACGACATATTCGACCTCGAGACACAAAAGAAGGTCACTACCAAAGATACCTTACAAGCAGAACTTATTGCAGAAGGAGGAAAGAATCGAGGCAACTACAGAAGCACCATACTGTCCCCCGAGCTTAAAGCGGCAGCTAAAAGCCTTCGTGAGAACAAGGAGATAGTTGTCAGGAGAAGTGACAAGTCGCCAATATATGTCATTCTTAAAAAAGACGAATATCTGGCGAAAATGAACATCATACTCTCTGACCAAACTAAGTTCCAAAGGGTAACGAAGGACACTACAGCCGAATTAAAAGCAAAGGTCTACAAACTGATCGAAACTGTGAACGCCAAGAAATCCGGACTCCACCTGCCAAAGATCATTGGGGAATATAAACCTGGATATGCGTATGGAAATGTCAAGACGCACTAGCCTGGAAACCCACTTCGGCCAATCATTAGCCAGATACCCACACCCACGTACAGACTGGCGAAGCGACTCAACGGCCTGCTGACTCCTTATGTTCCTTGCGCCTTCAGCCTGAAGTCTCCAAAGGAATTTGTTGACTTACTGCGGGGCAAACGGGCCACAGGGATAAGAGCCTCGTTGGACGTAGAATTGCTGTTTACCAACGTACCTGTGGACGAGACAATCAGAATGATAGCCGACAGAGTGTATCGTGATCCAGCCTGTACTCCTCTTGACATACCAGAAAATATTCTGAGGAAACTACTCCAAGCTTGTACTAAAGAGGCACCCTTCTTGAGCCCGGATGGGCACATGTATAAGCAAGTAGATGGGGTCGCCATGGGTTCTCCCCTAGGTGTCCTGTTTGCAAACATCTACATGGGTACCATCGAGCAAAAAGTCTTAGTCGACATGAACTTGAAACCGGCCATATACTGCAGGTATGTTGACGACATTTTTACACAGGTACCTGATGTCAGACATCTGCAGGAGCTGAAGGAGGCATTTGAGCAGAGTTCCGTGCTGCGTTTCACTTACGAGATGGAAAAGGATGGGAAGCTGCCCTTTCTAGATGTAACAGTCATGGAAAAGGGTGGAGGTTTCCACACTGCAGTCTACACTAAGGAAACAAACATAGGAATGTGCCTAAATGCCAACAGCGACTGCCCAGACAGGTACAAGAGGAGTGTTGTTAACGCATATGTCGACCGTGCTCTCAGCCACAGCTCAGAATGGAAGCAAGTCGACGAAGAACTCTGTAGGGTAAGGCAGGTCCCAGTCAAAAACGGCTTCTCCAATGGGTTCGTCGAAGACATCATAAGAAGGAAAGTGAAAAGCCATGCAACCTCTGAAGAGACAACTAACACAACACCTATACCACCTATTAGACTATTTTACAGGAACTTCTTTTCCACAGCTCATAAAACGGAGGAAAGGGTCCTGAAAGATATTGTTAATAGAAACGTTATCCCTACAGACAAAAATCAGAGGATACAACTGACGATTTACTATAAAACCAGAAAAACGGCCAGCCTACTCATGAGAAACTCTCCAGACACAAAACAGAACGCTTTAAAAGAGACTAACGTCGTCTATGCCTTCAAATGCCCTCTTGGGGACTGTAAGCTCCAAAAAACCCAGTATATAGGCAAGACAACAACATCTCTTTCTAGGCGTTTAACCATGCATAAGCAACAGGGCTCCATTAAGGAACATATAATCTCTTCCCACAACCAAACCATCGCCAGAGAAATCCTAGTAAACAACACAGAAATCATTGATAGATACAGCGATAGCAGGCGGCTTGACGTTTGCGAGGCACTACACATCAAGAAGTCAACACCAGCAATCAACAGCCAATTATTGTACAACTATATTCTACCCACCTCAAGACTCCGCTCCAATATAGAAGCATCAAGAAATATGGACCAATAGGCTTTCTACAAACACTTCTATTCAATATCCATTGTTTCGTGTTCTGTCTTGTGTTGATGAAATTAATACCCTATTAATACTCTTGTTCTGTCTTGTGTTGATGAAATTAATACCCTATTAATACCACATCTTGTTCTGTCTTGTGTTAATGCCACATCACCCCTTCCACCTCACTCAAATGTAGATATAAAATCGGAGATGCGTAAGTTCTATTCAGTTGTGTATTTGTGAACTAAAGTCTTTGAAAATGTAATAAGTTTTACGAAACGCGCTCGTGTCGCGTCAGACTAGAAATAAAAATGAATTTTGGAGAATT
Source organism: Procambarus clarkii (assembly GCF_040958095.1). Taxonomy (NCBI): domain Eukaryota; kingdom Metazoa; phylum Arthropoda; class Malacostraca; order Decapoda; family Cambaridae; genus Procambarus; species Procambarus clarkii. The sequence continues at coordinate 23,824,057 of NC_091151.1, read as the reverse complement.
GATTTTTGATTTACCTCCAACAGTGAAGCGAAATGTACGAAAGATTGAGAAAGTTCGTGATAGAATTATTAATCTTACTTTTTCGGTCATATTTAATAATATATGTCTACAGGAAAGACTGCTACCAAAATATACTAATATTAAAGCGCACGACCCAGCAGCAAGGAATCAAGCCTTCACGATAAAATATCGCCAGGATCTGATTCGTGATCAGATATACAAGGCAGAGAATGAAATCAAAGACAACAAAACGCAACTACTTCATGCTACAAACGAGTGGAGAAATAGCAACATCGACGATAGTATCCGTACCCGCATTGAACAACACCTCGACATCCTCACAGACCAACATCACCTCAGCACTGAAACAAGGATTATCAAGAAACTAACAACATTATATGTAGGACCTATGGCAATTCCACGACCAAGAGATGGCTTCCTGAACCTTGCAGGAATTAACCTCACTGAGGACCAAGTCACTCTCCTAAATCTGGGCATAAACTGTCATGTTATGTCCAGACCGAGTGAGATGGCCCGGAAAGTAGAGTTGGAAATTCTGTTGGACGACATATTCGACCTCGAGACACAAAAGAAGGTCACTACCAAAGATACCTTACAAGCAGAACTTATTGCAGAAGGAGGAAAGAATCGAGGCAACTACAGAAGCACCATACTGTCCCCCGAGCTTAAAGCGGCAGCTAAAAGCCTTCGTGAGAACAAGGAGATAGTTGTCAGGAGAAGTGACAAGTCGCCAATATATGTCATTCTTAAAAAACACGAATATCTGGCGAAAATGAACATCATACTCTCTGACCAAACTAAGTTCCAAAGGGTAACGAAGGACACTACAGCCGAATTAAAAGCAAAGGTCTACAAACTGATCGAAACTGTGAACGCCAAGAAATCCGGACTCCACCTGCCAAAGATCATTGGGGAATATAAACCTGGATATGCGTATGGAAATGTCAAGACGCACTAGCCTGGAAACCCACTTCGGCCAATCATTAGCCAGATACCCACACCCACGTACAGACTGGCGAAGCGACTCAACGGCCTGCTGACTCCTTATGTTCCTTGCGCCTTCAGCCTGAAGTCTCCAAAGGAATTTGTTGACTTACTGCGGGGCAAACGGGCCACAGGGATAAGAGCCTCGTTGGACGTAGAATTGCTGTTTACCAACGTACCTGTGGACGAGACAATCAGAATGATAGCCGACAGAGTGTATCGTGATCCAGCCTGTACTCCTCTTGACATACCAGAAAATATTCTGAGGAAACTACTCCAAGCTTGTACTAAAGAGGCACCCTTCTTGAGCCCGGATGGGCACATGTATAAGCAAGTAGATGGGGTCGCCATGGGTTCTCCCCTAGGTGTCCTGTTTGCAAACATCTACATGGGTACCATCGAGCAAAAAGTCTTAGTCGACATGAACTTGAAACCGGCCATATACTGCAGGTATGTTGACGACATTTTTACACAGGTACCTGATGTCAGACATCTGCAGGAGCTGAAGGAGGCATTTGAGCAGAGTTCCGTGCTGCGTTTCACTTACGAGATGGAAAAGGATGGGAAGCTGCCCTTTCTAGATGTAACAGTCATGGAAAAGGGTGGAGGTTTCCACACTGCAGTCTACACTAAGGAAACAAACATAGGAATGTGCCTAAATGCCAACAGCGACTGCCCAGACAGGTACAAGAGGAGTGTTGTTAACGCATATGTCGACCGTGCTCTCAGCCACAGCTCAGAATGGAAGCAAGTCGACGAAGAACTCTGTAGGGTAAGGCAGGTCCCAGTCAAAAACGGCTTCTCCAATGGGTTCGTCGAAGACATCATAAGAAGGAAAGTGAAAAGCCATGCAACCTCTGAAGAGACAACTAACACAACACCTATACCCCCTATTAGACTATTTTACAGGAACTTCTTTTCCACAGCTCATAAAATGGAGGAAAGGGTCCTGAAAGATATTGTTAATAGAAACGTTATCCCTACAGACAAAAATCAGAGGATACAACTGACGATTTACTATAAAACCAGAAAAACGGCCAGCCTACTCATGAGAAACTCTCCAGACACAAAACAGAACGCTTTAAAAGAGACTAACGTCGTCTATGCCTTCAAATGCCCTCTTGGGGACTGTAAGCTCCAAAAAACCCAGTATATAGGCAAGACAACAACATCTATTTCTAGGCGTTTAACGATGCATAAGCAATAGGGCTCCATCAAGGAACATATAATCTCTTCCCACAACCAAACCATCGCCAGAGAAATCCTAGTAAACAACACAGAAATCATTGATAGATACAGCGATAGCAGGCGGCTTGACGTTTGCGAGGCACTACACATCAAGAAGTGAACACCAGCAATCAACAGCCAATTATTGTACAACTATATTCTAACCACCTCAAGACTCCGCTCCAATATAGAAGCATCAAGAAATATGGACCAATAGGCTTTCTACAAACACTTCTATTCAATATCCATTGTTTCGTGTTCTGTCTTGTGTTGATGAAATTAATACCCTATTAATACTCTTGTTCTGTCTTGTGTTGATGAAATTAATACCCTATTAATACCACATCTTGTTCTGTCTTGTGTTAATGCCACATCACCCCTTCCACCTCACTCAAATGTAGATATAAAATCGGAGATGCGTAAGTTCTATTCAGTTGTGTATTTGTGAACTAAAGTCTTTGAAAATGTAATAAGTTTTACGAAACGCGCTCGTGTCGCGTCAGCCTAGAAATAAAAATGAATTTTGGAGAATTGATTTTTGATTTACCTCCAACAGTGAAGCGAAATGTACGAAAGATTGAGAAAGTTCGTGTTAGAATTATTAATCTTACTTTTTCGGTCATATTTAATAATATATATATATATATATATATATATATATATATATATATATATATATATATATATATATATATATATATATATATATATATATGCCTATACTTGCATAAACCACAACTGAAGATTAACAATCTTTGGACAACACCCACCAGTGGGACTCGAACCCAGAAAGCACAACTACCTTCCAGTAGCTGCCATAACTAGTACGCTTTAACCCACTACACCATCAGACCCTACAAAAGAAGTAGAGACTTCGAGATATATATACATCTCAAATATCTCCACCTCCCGAGGGCACCAGATAAGTGTGAGGTTAGTCTGCGTTTTTCGTCAAGCCACTGTCAATGTGAGAGAACTCGTGTCCAGCTATAAGCCTATACTTGCATAAACCACAAGTGAAGATTAACGATCTTTGGACAACACCCACCAGTGGGACTCGAACCCAGAAAGCACAACTACCTTCCAGTAGCTGCCATAACTAGTACGCTTTAACCCACTACACCATCAGACCCTACAAAAGAAGTAGAGACTTCGAGATATATATACATCTCAAATATCTCCACCTCCCGAGGGCATCAGATAAGTGTGAGGTTAGTCTGCGTTTTTCGTCAAGCCACTGTCAATGTGAGAGAACTCGTGGCGAGCTATAAGCCTATACTTGCATAAACCACAAGTGAAGATTAACAATCTTTGGACAACACCCACCAGTGGGACTCGAACCCAGAAAGCACAACTACCTTCCAGTAGCTGCCATAACTAGTACGCTTTAACCCACTACACCATCAGACCCTACAAAAGAAGTAGAGACTTCGAGATATATATACATCTCAAATATCTCCACCTCCCGAGGGCACCAGATAAGTGTGAGGTTAGTCTGCGTTTTTCGTCAAGCCACTGTCAATGTGAGAGAACTTGTGTCCAGCTATAAGCCTATACTTGCATAAACCACAAGTGAAGATTAACGATCTTTGGACAACACCCACCAGTGGGACTCGAACCCAGAAAGCACAACTACCTTCCAGTAGCTGCCATAACTAGTACGCTTTAACCCACTACACCATCAGACCCTACAAAAGAAGTAGAGACTTCGAGATATATATACATCTCAAATATCTCCACCTCCCGAGGGCACCAGATAAGTGTGAGGTTAGTCTGCGTTTTTCGTCAAGCCACTGTCAATGTGAGAGAACTCGTGTCCAGCTATAAGCCTATACTTGCATAAACCACAAGTGAAGATTAACGATCTTTTGACAACACCCACCAGTGGGACTCGAACCCAGAAAGCACAACTACCTTCCAGTAGCTGCCATAACTAGTACGCTTTAACCCACTACACCATCAGACCCTACAAAAGAAGTAGAGACTTCGAGATATATATACATCTCAAATATCTCCACCTCCCGAGGGCACCAGATAAGTGTGAGGTTAGTCTGCGTTTTTCGTCAAGCCACTGTCAATGTGAGAGAACTTGTGTCCAGCTATAAGCCTATACTTGCATAAACCACAAGTGAAGATTAAAAATCTTTGGACAACACCCACCAGTGGGACTCGAACCCAGAAAGCACAACTACCTTCCAGTAGCTGCCATAACTAGTACGCTTTAACCCACTACACCATCAGACCCTACAAAAGAAGTAGAGACTTCGAGATATATATACATCTCAAATATCTCCACCTCCCGAGGGCACCAGATAAGTGTGAGGTTAGTCTGCATTTTTCGTCAAGCCACTGTCAATGTGAGAGAACTCGTGTCCAGCTATAAGCCTATACTTGCATAAACCACAAGTGAAGATTAACAATCTTTGGACAACACCCACCAGTGGGACTCGAACCCAGAAAGCACAACTACCATCCAGTAGCTGCCATAACTAGTACGCTTTTACCCACTACACCATCAGACCCTACAAAAGAAGTAGAGACTTTGAGATATATATACATTTCAAATATCTCCACCTCCCGAGGGCACCAGATAAGTGTGAGGTTAGTCTGCGTTTTTCGTCAAGCCACTGTCAATGTGAGAGAACTCGTGTCCAGCTATAAGCCTATACTTGCATAAACCACAAGTAAAGATTAACAATCTTTGGACAACACCCACCAGTGGGACTCGAACCCAGAAAGCACAACTACCTTCCAGTAGCTGCCATAACTAATACGCTTTAACCCACTACACCATCAGACCCGACAAAAGAAGTAGAGACTTCGAGATATATATACACATCTCAAATATCTCCACCTCCCGAGGGCAGCAGATAAGTGTGAGGTTAGTCTGCGTTTTTCGTCAAGCCACTGTCAATGTGAGAGAACTCGTGTCCAGCTATAAGCCTATACTTGCATTAACCTCAAGTGAAGATTAACAATCTTTGGACAACACCCACCAGTGGGACTCGAACCCAGAAAGCACAACTACCTTCCAGTAGCTGCCATAACTTGTACGCTTTAACCCACTACACCATCAGACCCTACAAAAGAAGTAGAGACTTCGAGATATATATACATCTCAAATATCTCCACCTCCCGAGGGCACCAGATAAGTGTGAGGTTAGTCTGCGTTTTTCGTCAAGTTACTGTCAATGTGAGAGAACTCGTGTCTAGCTATAAGCCTACACTTGCGTAAACCACAAGTGAAGATTAACAATCTTTGGACAACACCCACCAGTTGGATTCGAACCCTAAAGCACAACTACCTTCCAGTAGCTGCCATAACTAGTACGCTTTAACCCACTACACCATCAGACCCTACAAAAGAAGTAGAGACTTCGAGATATATATACATCTCAAATATCTCCACCTCCCGAGGGCACCAGATAAGTGTGAGTTTAGTCTGCGTTTTTCGTCAAGCCACTGTCAATGTGAGAGAACTCGTGTCCAGCTATAAGCCTATACTTGCATAAACCACAAGTGAAGATTAACAATCTTTGGACAACACCCACCAGTGGGACTCGAACCCAGAAAGCACAACTACCTTCCAGTAGCTGCCATAACTACTATGCTTTAACCCACTACACCATTAGACCTTACAAAAGAAGTAGAAACTTTGAGATATATATACATCTCAAATAACTCCACCTCCCGAGGGCACCAGATAAGTGTGAGGTTAGTCTGCGTTTTTCGTCAAGCCACTGTCAATGTGAGAGAACTCGTGTCCAGCTATAAGCCTATACTTGCATAAACCACAAGTGAAGATTAACAATCTTTGGACAACACCCACCAGTGGGACTCGAACCCAGAGAGCACAACTACCTTCCAGTAGCTGCCATAACTAGTACGCTTTAACCCACTACACCATCAGACCCTACAAAAAAAGTAGAGACTTCGAGATATATATACATCTCAAATATCTCCACCTCCCGAGGGCACCAGATAAGTGTTAGGTTAGTCTGCGATTTTCGTCAAGCCACTGTCAATGTGAGAGAACTCGTGTCCAGCTATAAGCCTATACTTGCATAAACCACAAGTGAAGATTAACAATCTTTGGACAACACCCACCAGTGGGACTCGAACCCAGAAAGCACAACTACCTTCCAGTAGCTGCCATAACTACTATGCTTTAACCCACTACACCATTAGACCTTACAAAAGAAGTAGAAACTTTGAGATATATATACATCTCAAATAACTCCACCTCCCGAGGGCACCAGATAAGTGTGAGGTTAGTCTGCGTTTTTCGTCAAGCCACTGTCAATGTGAGAGAACTCGTGTCCAGCTATAAGCCTATACTTGCATAAACCACAAGTGAAGATTAACAATCTTTGGACAACACCCACCAGTGGGACTCGAACCCAGAGAGCACAACTACCTTCCAGTAGCTGCCATAACTAGTACGCTTTAACCCACTACACCATCAGACCCTACAAAAAAAGTAGAGACTTCGAGATATATATACATCTCAAATATCTCCACCTCCCGAGGGCACCAGATAAGTGTTAGGTTAGTCTGCGATTTTCGTCAAGCCACTGTCAATGTGAGAGAACTCGTGTCCAGCTATAAGCCTATACTTGCATAAACCACAAGTGAAGATTAACAATCTTTGGACAACACCCACCAGTGGGACTCGAACCCAGAAAGCACAACTGCCTTCCAGTAGCTGCCATAACTAGTACGCTTTAACCCACTACACCATCAGACCCTACAAAAGAAGTAGAGACTTCGAGATATATATACATCTCAAATATCTCCACCTCCCGAGGGCACCAGATAAGTGTGAGGTTAGTCTGCGTTTTTCGTCAAGCCACTGTCAATGTGAGAGAACTCGTGTCTAGCTATAAGCCTATACTTGCGTAAACCACAAGTGAAGATTAACAATCTTTGGACAACACCCACCATTGGGACTCGAACCCAGAAAGCACAACTACCTTCCAGTAGCTGCCATAACTAGTACGCTTTAACCCACTACACCATCAGACCCTACAAAAGAAGTAGAGACTTCGAGATATATATACATCTCAAATATCTCCACCTCCCGAGGGCACCAGATAAGTGTGAGGTTAGTCTGCGTTTTTCGTCAAGCCACTGTCAATGTGAGAGAACTCGTGTCCAGCTATAAACCTATACTTGCATAAACCACAAGTGAAGATTAACAATCTTTGGACAACACCCACCAGTGGGACTCGAACCCAGAAAGCACAACTACCTTCCAGTAGCTGCCATAACTACTATGCTTTAACCCACTACACCATCAGACCTTACAAAAGAAGTAGAGACTTCGAGATATATATACATCTCAAATATCACCACCTCCCGAGGGCACCAGATAAGTGTGAGGTTAGTCTGCGTTTTTCGTCAAGCAACTGTCAATGTGAGAGAACTCGTGTCCAGCTATAAGCCTATACTTGCATAAACCACAAGTGAAGATTAACAATCTTTGGACAATACCCACCCGTGGGACTCGAACCCAGAAAGCACAACTACCTTCCAGTAGCTGCCATAACTAGTACGCTTTAACCCACAACACCATCAGACCCTACAAAATAAGTAGAGACTTCGAGATATATATACATCTCAAATATCTCCACCTCCCGAGGGCACCAGATAAGTGTGAGGTAAGTCTGCGTTTTTCGTCAAGCCACTGTCAATGTGAGAGAACTCGTGTCCAGCTATAAGCCTATACTTGCATAAATTACAAGTGAAGATTAACAATCTTTAGACAACACCCACCAGTGGGACTCGAACCCAGAAAGCACAACTGCCTTCCAGTAGCTGCCATAACTAGTACGCTTTAACCCACTACACCATCAGACCCTACAAAAGAAGTAGAGACTTCGAGATATATATACATCTCAAATATCTCCACCTCCCGAGGGCACCAGATAAGTGTGAGGTTAGTCTGCGTTTTTCGTCAAGCCACTGTCAATGTGAGAGAACTCGTGTCCAGCTATAAGCCTATACTTGCATAAACCACAAGTGAAGATTAACGATCTTTGGACAACACCCACCAGTGGGACTCGAACCCAGAAAGCACAACTACCTTCCAGTAGCTGCCATAACTAGTACGCTTTAACCCACTACACCATCAGACCCTACAAAAGAAGTAGAGACTTCGAGATATATATACATCTCAAATATCTCCACCTCCCGAGGGCATCAGATAAGTGTGAGGTTAGTCTGCGTTTTTCGTCAAGCCACTGTCAATGTGAGAGAACTCGTGTCCAGCTATAAGCCTATACTTGCATAAACCACAAGTGAAGATTAACGATCTTTGGACAACACCCACCAGTGGGACTCGAACCCAGAAAGCACAACTACCTTCCAGTAGCTGCCATAACTAGTACGCTTTAACCCACTACACCATCAGACCCTACAAAAGAAGTAGAGACTTCGAGATATATATACATCTCAAATATCTCCACCTCCCGAGGGCACCAGATAAGTGTGAGTTTAGTCTGCGTTTTTCGTCAAGCCACTGTCAATGTGAGAGAACTCGTGTCCAGCTATAAGCCTATACTTGCATAAACCACAAGTGAAGATTAACAATCTTTGGACAACACCCACCAGTGGGACTCGAACCCAGAAAGCACAACTACCTTCCAGTAGCTGCCATAACTACTATGCTTTAACCCACTACACCATTAGACCTTACAAAAGAAGTAGAAACTTTGAGATATATATACATCTCAAATAACTCCACCTCCCGAGGGCACCAGATAAGTGTGAGGTTAGTCTGCGTTTTTCGTCAAGCCACTGTCAATGTGAGAGAACTCGTGTCCAGCTATAAGCCTATACTTGCATAAACCACAAGTGAAGATTAACAATCTTTGGACAACACCCACCAGTGGGACTCGAACCCAGAGAGCACAACTACCTTCCAGTAGCTGCCATAACTAGTACGCTTTAACCCACTACACCATCAGACCCTACAAAAAAAGTAGAGACTTCGAGATATATATACATCTCAAATATCTCCACCTCCCGAGGGCACCAGATAAGTGTTAGGTTAGTCTGCGATTTTCGTCAAGCCACTGTCAATGTGAGAGAACTCGTGTCCAGCTATAAGCCTATACTTGCATAAACCACAAGTGAAGATTAACAATCTTTGGACAACACCCACCAGTGGGACTCGAACCCAGAAAGCACAACTACCTTCCAGTAGCTGCCATAACTACTATGCTTTAACCCACTACACCATTAGACCTTACAAAAGAAGTAGAAACTTTGAGATATATATACATCTCAAATAACTCCACCTCCCGAGGGCACCAGATAAGTGTGAGGTTAGTCTGCGTTTTTCGTCAAGCCACTGTCAATGTGAGAGAACTCGTGTCCAGCTATAAGCCTATACTTGCATAAACCACAAGTGAAGATTAACAATCTTTGGACAACACCCACCAGTGGGACTCGAACCCAGAGAGCACAACTACCTTCCAGTAGCTGCCATAACTAGTACGCTTTAACCCACTACACCATCAGACCCTACAAAAAAAGTAGAGACTTCGAGATATATATACATCTCAAATATCTCCACCTCCCGAGGGCACCAGATAAGTGTTAGGTTAGTCTGCGATTTTCGTCAAGCCACTGTCAATGTGAGAGAACTCGTGTCCAGCTATAAGCCTATACTTGCATAAACCACAAGTGAAGATTAACAATCTTTGGACAACACCCACCAGTGGGACTCGAACCCAGAAAGCACAACTGCCTTCCAGTAGCTGCCATAACTAGTACGCTTTAACCCACTACACCATCAGACCCTACAAAAGAAGTAGAGACTTCGAGATATATATACATCTCAAATATCTCCACCTCCCGAGGGCACCAGATAAGTGTGAGGTTAGTCTGCGTTTTTCGTCAAGCCACTGTCAATGTGAGAGAACTCGTGTCTAGCTATAAGCCTATACTTGCGTAAACCACAAGTGAAGATTAACAATCTTTGGACAACACCCACCATTGGGACTCGAACCCAGAAAGCACAACTACCTTCCAGTAGCTGCCATAACTAGTACGCTTTAACCCACTACACCATCAGACCCTACAAAAGAAGTAGAGACTTCGAGATATATATACATCTCAAATATCTCCACCTCCCGAGGGCACCAGATAAGTGTGAGGTTAGTCTGCGTTTTTCGTCAAGCCACTGTCAATGTGAGAGAACTCGTGTCCAGCTATAAACCTATACTTGCATAAACCACAAGTGAAGATTAACAATCTTTGGACAACACCCACCAGTGGGACTCGAACCCAGAAAGCACAACTACCTTCCAGTAGCTGCCATAACTACTATGCTTTAACCCACTACACCATCAGACCTTACAAAAGAAGTAGAGACTTCGAGATATATATACATCTCAAATATCACCACCTCCCGAGGGCACCAGATAAGTGTGAGGTTAGTCTGCGTTTTTCGTCAAGCAACTGTCAATGTGAGAGAACTCGTGTCCAGCTATAAGCCTATACTTGCATAAACCACAAGTGAAGATTAACAATCTTTGGACAATACCCACCCGTGGGACTCGAACCCAGAAAGCACAACTACCTTCCAGTAGCTGCCATAACTAGTACGCTTTAACCCACAACACCATCAGACCCTACAAAATAAGTAGAGACTTCGAGATATATATACATCTCAAATATCTCCACCTCCCGAGGGCACCAGATAAGTGTGAGGTAAGTCTGCGTTTTTCGTCAAGCCACTGTCAATGTGAGAGAACTCGTGTCCAGCTATAAGCCTATACTTGCATAAATTACAAGTGAAGATTAACAATCTTTAGACAACACCCACCAGTGGGACTCGAACCCAGAAAGCACAACTGCCTTCCAGTAGCTGCCATAACTAGTACGCTTTAACCCACTACACCATCAGACCCTACAAAAGAAGTAGAGACTTCGAGATATATATACATCTCAAATATCTCCACCTCCCGAGGGCACCAGATAAGTGTGAGGTTAGTCTGCGTTTTTCGTCAAGCCACTGTCAATGTGAGAGAACTCGTGTCCAGCTATAAGCCTATACTTGCATAAACCACAAGTGAAGATTAACGATCTTTGGACAACACCCACCAGTGGGACTCGAACCCAGAAAGCACAACTACCTTCCAGTAGCTGCCATAACTAGTACGCTTTAACCCACTACACCATCAGACCCTACAAAAGAAGTAGAGACTTCGAGATATATATACATCTCAAATATCTCCACCTCCCGAGGGCATCAGATAAGTGTGAGGTTAGTCTGCGTTTTTCGTCAAGCCACTGTCAATGTGAGAGAACTCGTGGCGAGCTATAAGCCTATACTTGCATAAACCACAAGTGAAGATTAACAATCTTTGGACAACACCCACCAGTGGGACTCGAACCCAGAAAGCACAACTACCTTCCAGTAGCTGCCATAACTAGTACGCTTTAACCCACTACACCATCAGACCCTACAAAAGAAGTAGAGACTTCGAGATATATATACATCTCAAATATCTCCACCTCCCGAGGGCACCAGATAAGTGTGAGGTTAGTCTGCGTTTTTCGTCAAGCCACTGTCAATGTGAGAGAACTTGTGTCCAGCTATAAGCCTATACTTGCATAAACCACAAGTGAAGATTAACGATCTTTGGACAACACCCACCAGTGGGACTCGAACCCAGAAAGCACAACTACCTTCCAGTAGCTGCCATAACTAGTACGCTTTAACCCACTACACCATCAGACCCTACAAAAGAAGTAGAGACTTCGAGATATATATACATCTCAAATATCTCCACCTCCCGAGGGCACCAGATAAGTGTGAGGTTAGTCTGCGTTTTTCGTCAAGCCACTGTCAATGTGAGAGAACTCGTGTCCAGCTATAAGCCTATACTTGCATAAACCACAAGTGAAGATTAACGATCTTTTGACAACACCCACCAGTGGGACTCGAACCCAGAAAGCACAACTACCTTCCAGTAGCTGCCATAACTAGTACGCTTTAACCCACTACACCATCAGACCCTACAAAAGAAGTAGAGACTTCGAGATATATATACATCTCAAATATCTCCACCTCCCGAGGGCACCAGATAAGTGTGAGGTTAGTCTGCGTTTTTCGTCAAGCCACTGTCAATGTGAGAGAACTTGTGTCCAGCTATAAGCCTATACTTGCATAAACCACAAGTGAAGATTAAAAATCTTTGGACAACACCCACCAGTGGGACTCGAACCCAGAAAGCACAACTACCTTCCAGTAGCTGCCATAACTAGTACGCTTTAACCCACTACACCATCAGACCCTACAAAAGAAGTAGAGACTTCGAGATATATATACATCTCAAATATCTCCACCTCCCGAGGGCACCAGATAAGTGTGAGGTTAGTCTGCATTTTTCGTCAAGCCACTGTCAATGTGAGAGAACTCGTGTCCAGCTATAAGCCTATACTTGCATAAACCACAAGTGAAGATTAACAATCTTTGGACAACACCCACCAGTGGGACTCGAACCCAGAAAGCACAACTACCATTCCAGTAGCTGCCATAACTAGTACGCTTTTACCCACTACACCATCAGACCCTACAAAAGAAGTAGAGACTTTGAGATATATATACATTTCAAATATCTCCACCTCCCGAGGGCACCAGATAAGTGTGAGGTTAGTCTGCGTTTTTCGTCAAGCCACTGTCAATGTGAGAGAACTCGTGTCCAGCTATAAGCCTATACTTGCATAAACCACAAGTAAAGATTAACAATCTTTGGACAACACCCACCAGTGGGACTCGAACCCAGAAAGCACAACTACCTTCCAGTAGCTGCCATAACTAATACGCTTTAACCCACTACACCATCAGACCCTACAAAAGAAGTAGAGACTTCGAGATATATATACACATCTCAAATATCTCCACCTCCCGAGGGCAGCAGATAAGTGTGAGGTTAGTCTGCGTTTTTCGTCAAGCCACTGTCAATGTGAGAGAACTCGTGTCCAGCTATAAGCCTATACTTGCATAAACCTCAAGTGAAGATTAACAATCTTTGGACAACACCCACCAGTGGGACTCGAACCCAGAAAGCACAACTACCTTCCAGTAGCTGCCATAACTTGTACGCTTTAACCCACTACACCATCAGACCCTACAAAAGAAGTAGAGACTTCGAGATATATATACATCTCAAATATCTCCACCTCCCGAGGGCACCAGATAAGTGTGAGGTTAGTCTGCGTTTTTCGTCAAGTCACTGTCAATGTGAGAGAACTCGTGTCTAGCTATAAGCCTACACTTGCGTAAACCACAAGTGAAGATTAACAATCTTTGGACAACACCCACCAGTTGGATTCGAACCCTAAAGCACAACTACCTTCCAGTAGCTGCCATAACTAGTACGCTTTAACCCACTACACCATCAGACCCTACAAAAGAAGTAGAGACTTCGAGATATATATACATCTCAAATATCTCCACCTCCCGAGGGCACCAGATAAGTGTGAGGTTAGTCTGCGTTTTTCGTCAAGCCACTGTCAATGTGAGAGAACTCGTGTCCAGCTATAAGCCTATACTTGCATAAACCACAAGTGAAGATTAACAATCTTTGGACAACACCCACCAGTGGGACTCGAACCCAGAAAGCACAACTACCTTCCAGTAGCTGCCATAACTACTATGCTTTAACCCACTACACCATTAGACCTTACAAAAGAAGTAGAACTTTCGAGATATATATACATCTCAAATAACTCCACCTCCCGAGGGCACCAGATAAGTGTGAGGTTAGTCTGCGTTTTTCGTCAAGCCACTGTCAATGTGAGAGAACTCGTGTCCAGCTATAAGCCTATACTTGCATAAACCACAAGTGAAGATTAACAATCTTTGGACAACACCCACCAGTGGGACTCGAACCCAGAGAAGCACAACTACCTTCCAGTAGCTGCCATAACTAGTACGCTTTAACCCACTACACCATCAGACCCTACAAAAGAAGTAGAGACTTCGAGATATATATACATCTCAAATATCTCCACCTCCCGAGGGCACCAGATAAGTGTTAGGTTAGTCTGCGATTTTCGTCAAGCCACTGTCAATGTGAGAGAACTCGTGTCCAGCTATAAGCCTATACTTGCATAAACCACAAGTGAAGATTAACAATCTTTGGACAACACCCACCAGTGGGACTCGAACCCAGAAAGCACAACTACCTTCCAGTAGCTGCCATAACTACTATGCTTTAACCCACTACACCATTAGACCTTACAAAAGAAGTAGATACTTCGAGATATATATACATCTCAAATAACTCCACCTCCCGAGGGCACCAGATAAGTGTGAGGTTAGTCTGCGTTTTTCGTCAAGCCACTGTCAATGTGAGAGAACTCGTGTCCAGCTATAAGCCTATACTTGCATAAACCACAAGTGAAGATTAACAATCTTTGGACAACACCCACCAGTGGGACTCGAACCCAGAGAGCACAACTACCTTCCAGTAGCTGCCATAACTAGTACGCTTTAACCCACTACACCATCAGACCCTACAAAAGAAGTAGAGACTTCGAGATATATATACATCTCAAATATCTCCACCTCCCGAGGGCACCAGATAAGTGTAGGTTAGTCTGCGATTTTCGTCAAGCCACTGTCAATGTGAGAGAACTCGTGTCCAGCTATAAGCCTATACTTGCATAAACCACAAGTGAAGATTAACAATCTTTGGACAACACCCACCAGTGGGACTCGAACCCAGAAAGCACAACTGCCTTCCAGTAGCTGCCATAACTAGTACGCTTTAACCCACTACACCATCAGACCCTACAAAAGAAGTAGAGACTTCGAGATATATATACATCTCAAATATCTCCACCTCCCGAGGGCACCAGATAAGTGTGAGGTTAGTCTGCGTTTTTCGTCAAGCCACTGTCAATGTGAGAGAACTCGTGTCCAGCTATAAGCCTATACTTGCAGTAAACCACAAGTGAAGATTAACAATCTTTGGACAACACCCACCATTGGGACTCGAACCCAGAAAGCACAACTACCTTCCAGTAGCTGCCATAACTAGTACGCTTTAACCCACTACACCATCAGACCCTACAAAAGAAGTAGAGACTTCGAGATATATACATCTCAAATATCTCCACCTCCCGAGGGCACCAGATAAGTGTGAGGTTAGTCTGCAGTTTTTCGTCAAGCCACTGTCAATGTGAGAGAACTCGTGTCCAGCTATAAACCTATACTTGCATAAACCACAAGTGAAGATAACAATCTTTGGACAACACCCACCAGTGGGACTCGAACCCAGAAAGCACAACTACCTTCCAGTAGCTGCATAACTACTATGCTTTAACCCACTACACCATCAGACCTTACAAAAGAAGTAGATAGCTTCGAGATATATATACATCTCAAATATCTACCACCTCCCGAGGGCACCAGATAGAGTGAGGGGTCAGTCTGCAGTTTTCGTCAAGCCACTGTCAATGTGAGAGAACTCGTGTCCAGCTTATAAGCCTATACTTGCATAAACCACAAGTGAAGATTAACAATCTTTGGACAATACCCACCCGTGGGACTCGAACCCAGAAAGCACAACTACCTTCCAGTAGCTGCCATAACTAGTACGCTTTAACCCACTAACACCATCAGACCCTACAAAATAAGTAGAGACTTCGAGATATATATACATCTCAAACTATCTCCACCTCCCGAGGGCACCAGATAGATGTGAGGGTAAGTCTGCGTTTTTCGTCAAGCCACTGTCAATGTGAGAGAACTCGTGTCCAGCTATAAGCCTATACTTGCATAAATCACAAGTGAAGATTAACAATCTTTAGACAACACCCACCAGTGGGACTCGAACCCAGAAAGCACAACTGCCTTCCAGTAGCTGCCATAACTAGTACGCTTTAACCCACTACACCATCAGACCCTACAAAAGAAGTAGAGACTTCGAGATATATATACATCTCAAATATCTCCACCTCCCGAGGGCACCAGATAAGTGTGAGGGTTCAGTCTGCAGTTTTCGTCAAGCCACTGTCAATGTGAGAGAACTCGTGTCCAGCTATAAGCCTATACTTGCATAAACCACAAGTGAAGATTAACGATCTTTGGACAACACCCACCAGTGGGACTCGAACCCAGAAAGCACAACTACCTTCCAGTAGCTGCCATAACTAGTACGCTTTAACCCACTACACCATCAGACCCTACAAAAGAAGTAGAGACTTCGAGATATATATACATCTCAAATATCTCCACCTCCCGAGGGCATCCAGATAAGTGTGAGGTTAGTCTGCGTTTTTCGTCAAGCCACTGTCAATGTGAGAGAACTCGTGTCCAGCTATAAGCCTATACTTGCATAAACCACAAGTGAAGATTAACGATCTTTGGACAACACCCACCAGTGGGACTCGAACCCAGAAAGCACAACTACCTTCCAGTAGCTGCCATAACTAGTACGCTTTAACCACTACACCATCAGACCCTACAAAAGAAGTAGAGACTTCGAGATATATATACATCTCAAATATCTCCACCTCCCGAGGGCATCAGATAAGTGTGAGGTTAGTC
The DNA here is from genome assembly GCF_040958095.1 of Procambarus clarkii. Taxonomy (NCBI): domain Eukaryota; kingdom Metazoa; phylum Arthropoda; class Malacostraca; order Decapoda; family Cambaridae; genus Procambarus; species Procambarus clarkii. The sequence continues at coordinate 23,807,253 of NC_091151.1, read as the reverse complement.
TGCGTTTTTCGTCAAGCCACTGTCAATGTGAGAGAACTCGTGTCCAGCTATAAGCCTATACTTGCATAAACCACAAGTGAAGATTAACGATCTTTGGACAACACCCACCAGTGGGACTCGAACCCAGAAAGCACAACTACCTTCCAGTAGCTGCCATAACTAGTACGCTTTAACCCACTACACCATCAGACCCTACAAAAGAAGTAGAGACTTCGAGATATATATACATCTCAAATATCTCCACCTCCCGAGGGCACCAGATAAGTGTGAGTTTAGTCTGCGTTTTTCGTCAAGCCACTGTCAATGTGAGAGAACTCGTGTCCAGCTATAAGCCTATACTTGCATAAACCACAAGTGAAGATTAACAATCTTTGGACAACACCCACCAGTGGGACTCGAACCCAGAAAGCACAACTACCTTCCAGTAGCTGCCATAACTACTATGCTTTAACCCACTACACCATTAGACCTTACAAAAGAAGTAGAAACTTTGAGATATATATACATCTCAAATAACTCCACCTCCCGAGGGCACCAGATAAGTGTGAGGTTAGTCTGCGTTTTTCGTCAAGCCACTGTCAATGTGAGAGAACTCGTGTCCAGCTATAAGCCTATACTTGCATAAACCACAAGTGAAGATTAACAATCTTTGGACAACACCCACCAGTGGGACTCGAACCCAGAGAGCACAACTACCTTCCAGTAGCTGCCATAACTAGTACGCTTTAACCCACTACACCATCAGACCCTACAAAAAAAGTAGAGACTTCGAGATATATATACATCTCAAATATCTCCACCTCCCGAGGGCACCAGATAAGTGTTAGGTTAGTCTGCGATTTTCGTCAAGCCACTGTCAATGTGAGAGAACTCGTGTCCAGCTATAAGCCTATACTTGCATAAACCACAAGTGAAGATTAACAATCTTTGGACAACACCCACCAGTGGGACTCGAACCCAGAAAGCACAACTACCTTCCAGTAGCTGCCATAACTACTATGCTTTAACCCACTACACCATTAGACCTTACAAAAGAAGTAGAAACTTGAGATATATATACATCTCAAATAACTCCACCTCCCGAGGCACCAGATAAGTGTGAGGTTAGTCTGCGTTTTTCGTCAAGCCACTGTCAATGTGAGAGAACTCGTGTCCAGCTATAAGCCTATACTTGCATAAACCACAAGTGAAGATTAACAATCTTGGACAACACCCACCAGTGGGACTCGAACCCAGAGAGCACAACTACCTTCCAGTAGCTGCCATAACTAGTACGCTTTAACCCACTACACCATCAGACCCTACAAAAAAAGTAGAGACTTCGAGATATATATACATCTCAAATATCTCCACCTCCCGAGGGCACCAGATAAGTGTTAGGTTAGTCTGCGATTTTCGTCAAGCCACTGTCAATGTGAGAGAACTCGTGTCCAGCTATAAGCCTATACTTGCATAAACCACAAGTGAAGATTAACAATCTTTGGACAACACCCACCAGTGGGACTCGAACCCAGAAAGCACAACTGCCTTCCAGTAGCTGCCATAACTAGTAC
>NC_091151.1:23655711-23805200 GCF_040958095.1 Procambarus clarkii | reverse complement strand
CTAACGAAAATCATAACAATTGCAGTGTTTCCACAGGGCTACTATGTAGTGAGGAAAGAAAGAGAAGGGAGAGGAGGTGGTGTAGCTTTGCTACTAAGAGAAGGTTGGAGTTTCGAAGAGATGGTAATTCAGAACTGTGAAGGTTTCAGTGACTACATATCAGGCACCATAGCAACTGGAGGACAGAAAATTATAGTAGTAGTCATATATAACCCCCCACCAAATGACAGAAAACCCAGACAGGAATATGATAGAAACACCTTGGCCACCATCAATATAATAGAGAGAGCAGCTTCTGTGGCTAGCAGGAACAGATCCAAACTACTAACCATGGGAGACTTCAACCATGGGAAGATAGATTGGGGGAACAGAGACCCACATGGAGGCCCAGACACATGGAGAGCTAAGCTGCTGGATGTGGCAACAAGAAACTTTCTGAGTCAACACGTCAAGGGACCGACAAGAATGAGAGGAGGGGATGAACCAGCCTTGCTTGATCTGATATTTACCCCTAAATGAGTCGGATTTAAGGGAAGTTAAGCTGGAAGCCCCCTTGGGAATGAGTGATCATAGTGTATTGAGCTTTGAGTACCTGGTTGAGCTAGGAATTATCACCCCCAAAAAAGAACTGGGAAAGAAAGGGCTGGCGTACCGAAAGGGAAACTATGAGGAGATGAATAAATTCCTATGGGATATACATTGGGACACAGAACTCGGAACCAAGTCCGTACAAGACATGATGGACTATGTCACCCAAAAATGTCAGGAGGCTGTAAGCAGGTTTGTCCCAGCTCGACAGGAAAAAACAGAGAAGCAAAGGAAGAATCCGTAGTTTAATAGGGAATGTATGAAAGCAAAGGAGCTGAACAAAAAGGGCATGGAGGAACTTCCGTAATAACGGAACACCAGAAAGTAGAGAGGGATACCAGAGAACCAGGAACGAGTATGTTAGTGTGAGAAGAGCAGCTGAGAAAAGGTATGAAAATGATATAGCTAATAAAGCCAAGACCGAACCAAAGCTACTCCATAGTCACATCAGGAGGAAGACAACAGTGAAGGAACAGGTGATGAAATTTAGGGTGGGCGAGGACAGGTACACAGAGAATGACAAAGAGGTGTGTGAAGAACTCAACAAAAGGTTCCAAGAGGTCTTTACAATAGAACAGGGAGATGTCACGGCGCTAGTAGAGGTGGCAGCAAACCAGGTGACCTTGGATAGGTTCGAAATTACAAGAGATGAGGTCAAGAAGCACCTATTGGAGCTAGATGTGAGAAAAGTTGTTGGGCCGGACGGAATCTCGCCATGGGTATTGAAAGAGTGTGCAGGAGCACTTTGCTTGACACTCTCCATATTGTATAGTAGGTCACTGGAAACGGGAGACCTACCAGAAATATGGAAGACTGCTAATGTAGTATCAATATACAAAAAGGGTGACAGACAAGAGGCACTGAACTACAGGCCAGTGTCCTTAACTTGTATACCATGCAAGGTGATGGAGAAGGTTGTGAGAAAAAACCTAGTAACACATCTGGAGAGAAGAGACTTCGTGACAACCCAAAAACATGGGTTCAGGGAGGGTAAATCTTGCCTTACAGGCTTGATAGAATTCTACGATCAGGTGACAAAGATTAAGCAAGAAAGAGAAGGATGGGCAGACTGCATTTTTTTGGGCTGTCGGAAAACCTTTGACACAGTACCCCATAAAAGGTTGATGCATAAGCTGGAGAAACAGGCAGGAGTAACTGGTAGGGCGCTCCAGTGGATAAGGGAGTACCTAAGCAATAGGAAGCAGAGAGTTACAATGAGGGGTGAGACCTCAGAATGGCGTGAAGTCACCAGTGGAGTTCCACAGGGCTCTGTACTTGAACCTATCCTGTTTCTGATATACGTAAATGATCTCCCAGAGGGTATAGACTCATTCCTCTCAATGTTTGCTGACGACGCCAAAATTATGAGAAGGATTAAGACAGAGGAGGACAGCTTGAGGCTTCAAGAAGACCTGGACAAGCTGCAGGAATGGTCGAACAAATGGCTGTTAGAGTTTAACCCAAGCAAATGTAATGTAATGAAGATAGGGGTAGGAAGCAGGAGACCAGATACAAGGTATCATTTGGGAGATGAAATACTTCAAGAGTCAGAGAGAGAGAAAGACCTGGGGGTTGATATCACGCCAGACCTGTCCCCTGAAGCTCATATCAAGAGGATAACATCAGCAGCATATGCCAGGTTGGCTAACATAAGAACGGCCTTTAGAAACTTGCATAAGGAATCTTTCAGAACATTATATACCACATATGTCAGACCAATCCTGGAGTATGCGGCTCCAGCATGGAGTCCATATCTAGTCAAGCATAAGACTAAACTGGAAAAGGTTCAAAGGTTTGCCACCAGACTATTACCCGAGATGAGAGGTATGAGTTACGAGGAGAGACTACGGGAATTAAATCTCACTTCGTTGGAAGACAGAAGAGTTAGGGGGGACATGATCACCACATTCAAGATTCTCAAGGGAATCGACAGGGGTTGATAAAGACAGGCTAATTATAATAATAATAATAATAATTTTTATTTAGGTAAGGTACATACATAAAGAGATTTTACAAAGTTTGTTGGCTTTATAGATAGAGCTAGTACATACAATGCCTAAAGCCACTATTACGCAAAGCGTTTCGGGCAGTTGTTGTAATTAACACAAGGGGCACACGCATTAGGGGACACAGGTGGGAACTGAGTGCCCAAATGAGCCACAGAGATATTAGAAAGAACTTTTTTAGTGTCAGAGTGGTTGACAAATGGAATGCATTAGGAAGTGATGTGGTGGAGGCTGACTCCATACACAGTTTCAAGTGTAGATATGACTGAGCCTATTGGGTTCCTGAGCCCAATAGGCTCAGGAACCTGTACATCTGTTGATTGACGGTTGAGAGGCGGGACCAAAGAGCCAGAGCTCAACCCCCGCAAGCACAACTAGGTGAGTACACACACACACACACACACACACACACTCTCTCTCGGCCGGGTGACCGAGTGGACAGCGCTCTATACTCGTGGACCTAGGGACCGGGCTTCGATCCTTGCACCCGGCGGAGACATATGGCCAGTTTCCTTAACCCTGACGCACCTGTTACCTAGCAGTAAATGAGCACCTGGGAGTTAGACAGCTGCTACGGGCTGCTTCCTGGTCTGTGTGTGTGTGTGTGGAGAAAAAAAATTGTTAGTTAGTAGCTAGCAACAGTTGAGAGGCGGGCCGAAAGACCAGAGCTCAACCCCCACAAGCACAAATAGGTGAATACAACTAGGTGAATACAGGTGTGGTAGTGAGTCCCCAGCACCTAGAGAAGAGCGTGACGTAAGATCAGCACTCACCGGTCTCATGGTGAGTGTCGATGTTGGCACCGTGACGGCTGGTGACGGACTAAGGACAACACTCCGCCCATATATTCAGGACATGCAGGAAGGAAGGTCCCGGGAGGGGTGAGACCTGGGCGGAGATGGGAGGGAGAGGCCTTCATTATTATTGGCTGGAAGGTGTACCCAGCCAGCACAGTTGCCACCTTTGGGGTTATTCTCACCTTAGTGCTGGCATCTCTCAATACTAACATTAGAATTTCCTGCTGTCTTTGTCTTCTTAACATGATTAATGATATTAATATTATCTTCATGCATTGCTTTACATTTATCCGTGTGTGTGTGTGTGTAACTGTGACTTCCGGCCAGCCTGGGAGTGTTGCCAGCGGTGACGGAGTCTTGCTGGGGAGTCCTGGAGAACCAGCCCGCAGCCATCAGGGAAGTCCCAGAAGTTACATTAATATTGAGCTGGAGCCCAATACGTTTCCACACACAAGAGGATCACAGGCTGGGAGGCCACAAGACCGCGTTGTGGCACTACCATGAACCATCATCCAAGCTTATTCTTCATTACAACAGCGGACAACAAGTGTTACTAAGAGCAGCATTATGGACGCAAAGTCTCCTTAATTTGTCATCATGACCATCGTCGTGAGTAGTACAACTGTCAACGACACTTGACTGAATCAAACTTTGGTCGGTGTTTATTGACTTCCAACACAACCACCAGACCAGCACCAGAGTACAGGGCCCTGACCACCAGACCAGCACCAGAGTACAGGTCCCTGACCACCAGACCAGCACCAGAGTACAGGTCCCTGACCACCAGACCAGCACCAGAGTACAGGTCCCTGACCACCAGACCAGCACCAGAGTACAGGTCCCTGACCTCCAGACCTGCACCAGAGTACAGGTCCCTGACCACCAGACCAGCACCAGAGTACAGGTCCCTGACCTCCAGACCAGCACCAGAGTACAGGTCCCTGACCTCCAGACCTGCACCAGAGTACAGGTCCCTGACCACCAGACCAACACCAGAGTACAGGTCCCTGACCTCCAGACCTGCACCAGAGTACAGGTCCCTGACCACCAGACCTGCACCAGAGTATAGGTCCCTGACCTCCAGACCTGCACCAGAGTACAGGTCCCTGACCTCCAGACCTGCACCAGAGTACAGGTCCCTGACCACCAGACCAGCACCAGAGTACAGGTCCCTGACCTCCAGACCTGCACCAGAGTACAGGTCCCTGACCACCAGACCTGCACCAGAGTACAGGTCCCTGACCTCCAGACCTGCACCAGAGTACAGGTCCCTGACCTCCAGACCTGCACCAGAGTACAGGTCCCTGACCTCCAGACCAGCTCCAGAGTACAGGTCCCTGACCACCAGACCCGCACCAGAGTACAGGTCCCTGACCACCAGACCAACACCAGAGTACAGGTCCCTGACCACCAGACCAACACCAGAGTACAGGTCCCTGACCTCTAGACCTGCACCAGAGTACAGGTCCCTGACCACCAGACCAGCACCAGAGTACAGGTCCCTGACCACCAGACCAGCACCAGAGTACAGGTCCCTGACCACCAGACCAGCACCAGAGTACAGGTCCCTGACCTCCAGACCTGCACCAGAGTACAGGTCCCTGACCTCCAGACCAGCTCCAGAGTACAGGTCCCTGACCTCCAGACCAGCACCAGAGTACAGGTCCCTGACCACTAGACCAGCACCAGAGTACAGGTCCCTGACCACCAGACCAGCATCAGAGTACAGGTCCCTGACCACCAGACCAGCACCAGAGTTCAGGTCCCTGACCACCAGACCAGCATCAGAGTACAGCTCCCTGACCACCAGACCAGCACCAGAGTACAGGTCCCTGACCACCAGACCAGCACCAAAAGTTCTGACCCCTTACCTCCAGACCAGGGGCCAAATTCACGATGCAATTACACAAGGACTTACGAACCTGTACATCTTTTCTCAATCTTTGGCGGCTTTGTTTACAAATATTTAACAGTTAATGAGCTCCGAAGCACCAGGAGGCTGTTTATAATAATAACAACAGCTGACTGGGAAGTTTTCATGCTTGTAAACTGTTTAATAAGTGTAACCAAAGCCGTCAAAGATTGAGGAAAGATGTACACGACCGTAAGTACTTGCGTAACTGCTTCGTGAATCTAGCCCCAGAACCAGAGTAAAGACCCGAGACTACCAGACCAGCACCAGATTACAGGACCTAGATTCACGTAGCTGCATGTATTTCTTCGTAAGTAGGTTTACTACGAAGGTTCCCAAGTCTGCCCTAAGAGGTGCCCTAAGTCTGCCTGTTTAGGTGAAATTCACGTTGGACCACTTAAGAAGATATTTGGGTTCAGGGTCTGATTCACCTGCGTGCAGATAGAGGTCACTACTGTGTTTCGTTTGGCCAATCAGAGAGCAGCAACATTCTTCATATTGAAGATTTAGCGCTGGCTTATCGGAGCTCTACTGCCTCCTATTTACATCAAATTTTCTTATAAAATTAGTATATTTCGAAGTAAAACAATGTTTTTTCAACTTCTACAGCCAGCACCGACATTGTAGTAAACAAATATGTTACATTTGTTGTTTACCTACGTAATTTAAGAGATACTGTGTAGCTGTCCTTGTTGCTCGGAAGATGTGCTGACAATTATTGTATATATTTACTGAATTTACCCAAGGGCCACTAACTATCTAGTGGCCTCGACGAGGACAGAAAGCCGGCGGCTTGTTAAAGTGCCCGCCAATTGTCTTAATGATATTTTTTTGCTGGAATTTGACATTTACGGCTTCAGCGGGTAGGCGGTTCCATAGGTTAATAGCCCTCTTGGTGGAAAAAACATATGTTTTCAGTCCCACTTGAGAGAACATACTCTCCAACACTATATCTGTAATTGCCCTGTTATCAGTGACTTCATACCAAATGGTATGATGTACTTTGAGCTCTGTAATTACTTCATACACTCAGGAATATTGGAAGATATTCTTGTGCTGCACCCAGATTTTGCCAGTGGAGGCTAATAGATCAGCCTTAAGTATTTTGTTCTCTCCTGATTCCATGTTTTTTTGTTGTTGCCGCCGAAGGCGGCTAGTTTATTGTGCACCCCATACTTATCCTGTGAGCGGTAGCGCAAAAGCATTACAGAGGGCACAAAAGGTCTTTATCAGACCTCATCTTAGATTATTACATAAACAATTTCTTCAATCCTTCACACCTTATAGATACAATGTCAGCTAGTTACAGAGAAAGTGCTATTACAAGAGCTACATATTTACAGTAAGTCATCATATATTAATGGTAGGTCTTATCGTTAATACATAATAGTTTGGCCAATGGGGATATTACAGAGTCATAGGGGAGCTTCTGTTTATTATTAGTCCTCACAATACACTACTTGTTTCTGAATCTCATATGTCGTTCATCTACTGGAAGCAAAATGTGGGTACAGTGCAAGGATTTCAGGTAATTTATCCATGGTAATAAGATAGGTTGCCATATCATACAGAGTGAGCTTAGACTTATCTCTAAAAGGCTCAATTTTACAACAATCCAAGATATAGTGTTCGAGTGTGTGTCCCTGCCTATGTCCACACACTTTACACTTTACTTCATCTAGATCCCTATACAAGCCGAACTGCCAGAGATACTTGTAGCCAAGTCTTATACGAGCTGTGACAATATCTGTTAGTCTACTGACTTTGTTACTTGCCCCATACACATGTTTTACTTCACACATTTCATTGTGATGAACAATGGACCTACTAGTTCCAGTTTGCACCGTTCTACTTTCTTCAAATCCATCTAGGAGTTCTCGTCTAATGACACTTTTAAGGGACCTATTTGATAACTCAAGATTCCATTCAATACTGTCTTTATTTACTGCAGCCTTAGCAAGGGCGTCAACTTTGTCATGTTCCTGCATGCCAATGTGAGAAGGAATCCACAACATTTTTATATTTACCCTCTTGCTAAGTATTCTTACATATCTACGTCTAGCTTCCAAGACAAGCACGTTATTACTTGATTGCAAACTGTTTATTGCTCGTAGTGAGGATAGGGAGTCAGAAATAATTAAGCTGTCTACTTAAGTGTATGACTGGCCATCCTGTTAGGTGAGGATGTTGGATGAGCTTGTAGCTGTTTTTTTTTTTTATCTACACTATGTGGTTCTTCATACAGAATAGGGAAGCAGTACATTGCTGTGTATACCTAAACATGTTAAAAAAATACATTGTTTCAGAGGAGTCTTGTAGAAACTGGTAAGAGTAATTATAATATAATGTTTCCATGAATCAGTGCTTACCTCTTGTGAAAATCGCGAAGAGTTGTTTACTCAGAGTTGATTTGTTTTTTGTATTGAGGCTGGTATTCTCTAAACTGATTCCATGTACAGTATGTCTAACCATCCTGTGAGATGGGAGTATTAGATAAACTTATAGCTAGTTTTTTATCTACACTGTGTAATATTCCATATAGAATAGGGTAGTAGCACATTGCTGTGTATACCTAAGCTTCTTAATAAAAAAATTCAGTAATAAAGACTTTAAATTATAGTTTGTATTATTACAAATTCTGTATTATCCTTATTAAATCATCTTAACCATGGATCATTAAGATCTCATGTTGATATGTAATAGTCATATTTCTTTTGAACTGCTAATCCATGCTAATCATTCATTAAATTGTGCATTATGTCTCAATTTTTCACTTCCTTGGATATACTGTACAGTACAAAAACATAGGATAAAAATAAACCAGTAATATTTTTTTCATTATATTTTTTATTTAAATAACTACATCAATATTTTTACAGCTGACAGGATTTGTTTTACTATACAGGTGCATTATTTGATAAAAAAAAATGGTTTATTGTTACACACAATGGTGCTACATAGCCTTCCCAGCTTGGTGCCTTCTTTTAATACTTACTTACTGATTAATAAATAAATAATAATAAATAATAATAAATAAATTGTATTCAGGAAAAGGACATACATTTGATTTACAAACATAATGTTGGATTTATAGACAGAGCTAGTACATACAATACCTAAAGCCACTAATAATCATAGCATTTTGGGTAAAGTGTGGGGGAAAAACACTTAGACTAAAACTTAATAGTAATCGGGAAAAGGTATAAATTGTGTTGAAAGAAGGAATAAAAAAAAGTGGGGTAACATAGCATAAATCAGCAATTGCACATGTTGGTGAACAGCATTGTTCAAAAAATAGCAAGACATGAGTTGACATTTAGGGGGGTAAGTTAGGTTACATGGAGTTAATTAGGTAGTACTTGGTTTAACTCTTAAACTGGTTGAGAGAGGTACAGCCTTTGACATGATTCAGGAGGTCATTCCACATTCTGGGTCCCTTTATTTGTAGAGCACTTCTAGTTTGGTTACACACAGCCAAATTGTGTAACAGGAAGAGGTCTTGGACACAAATTTGTTCCATGCTAAATGTAGAGGAATCAGCTGAGTATTCCTCAAATAAAATAAGCTGCCTCAGCTTATACAGTAAATAAAATAAGCACTCCTCAAATAAGTAGCTGCCTCACCTCACTGCCTTACTGCTACATAGCCTTCCCGGCATGGTGCCTGTTATAATTTTATGAGCTGCTATGGGGGGTCTACTGTGTTACGGAGAAGGGTCAGCAGTTAGAATCAGGATGTATCACCATTAATGGAGATCACAAGGGCCCGGCCCCCAATAAAAATATAAAACAGTGTTAAATTAGTGGCTTCAGGAAAATGTCAGCCAAGAGGTAGATCATTGATCTCCTACACAGGGAGAAGGGATACTCTTCTAAAACTATCTTATTTATTAAACCCTCTTAACAACCCCCATATACATTAATAACAATACCAAGTTTATACCCAGATTTATGAGAGTGATTTGGTCCACAGTGATGTTGATTCCAGCAAGGTTTAAGAAGCCATCTCTGGGTCGTGGAATCGCCATGGGTCCTCCAAATAGTGTTGTCAGTTTCTTGATGATTATGATCTCGGTGGCGGTGGTGTCGATCTGTGAGGATGTCGAGGTGTTGATCATTGCGAGTACGGATGTCTTCGTCGATGTTGCTGTTTCTCCATTGGTTTGTAGCGTGGAATAGTTGCGTTTTGCTGTTTATGATCTCATTTCCTGCTTAGAGTATATATATATATATATATATATATATATATATATATATATATATATATATATATATATATATATATATATATATATATATATATATATATATATATATATATAACTTTAGAACACTTTCCCACCAGGAGACTCGAACCCTAGCCAGCACAGAAGCCTTCCAGCAACTGGCATAACAGGTACGCCTTAACCCACTCCACCAACTGCTCAGACCCTTAAAAGAGATGGTAATTTCGGAGTATTTATACACTCCAAAGACCACCACCTCCCAAGAGCACTAGAGCAAGTGAGGGGTCATTTTTACGTTTTTCATCAAGTCCCTGTTAATATGAGAGAACACTGTGTCTATGCTTAAGGCACAACTCTCCTAAACACGAGAGTGAAGTATACAACTTTAGAACACTTTCCCACCAGGAGACTCGAACCCTAGCCAGCACAGAAGCCTTCCAGCAACTGGCATAACAGGTACGCCTTAACCCACTCCACCACCTGCTCAGACCCTTAAAAGAGATGGTAATTTCGGAGTATTTATACACTCCAAAGACCACCACCTCTCAAGAGCACTAGAGCAGGTGAGGGGTCATTTTTACGTTTTTCATCAAGTCCCTGTTAATATGAGAGAACACTGTGTCTATGCTTAAGGCACAACTCTCCTAAACACGAGAGTGAAGTATACAACTTTAGAACACTTTCCCACCAGGAGACTCGAACCCTAGCCAGCACAGAAGCCTTCCAGCAACTGGCATAACAGGTACGCCTTAACCCACTCCAGCACCTGCTCAGACCCTTAAAAGAGATGGTAATTTCGGAGTATTTATACACTCCAAAGACCACCACCTCCCAAGAGCACTAGAGCAAGTGAGGGGTCATTTTTACGTTTTTCATCAAGTCCCTGTTAATATGAGAGAACACTGTGTCTATGCTTAAGGCACAACTCTCCTAAACACGAGAGTGAAGTATACAACTTTAGAACACTTTCCCACCAGGAGACTCGAACCCTAGCCAGCACAGAAGCCTTCCAGCAACTGGCATAACAGGTACGCCTTAACCCACTCCACCACCTGCTCAGACCCTTAAAAGAGATGGTAATTTTCTGTGCTGGCTAGGGTTCGAGTCTCCTGGTGGGAAAGTGTTCTAAAGTTGTATACTTCACTCTCGTGTTTAGGAGAGTTGTGCCTTAAGCATAGACACAGTGTTCTCTCATATTAACAGGGACTTGATGAAAAACGTAAAAATGACCCCTCACTTGCTCTAGTGCTCTTGGGAGGTGGTGGTCTTTGGAGTGTATAAATACTCCGAAATTACCATCTCTTTTAAGGGTCTGAGCAGGAGGTGGAGTGGGTTAAGGCGTACCTGTTATGCCAGTTGCTGGAAGGCTTCTGTGCTGGCTAGGGTTCGAGTCTCCTGGTGGGAAAGTGTTCTAAAGTTGTATACTTCACTCTCGTGTTTAGGAGAGTTGTGCCTTAAGCATAGACACAGTGTTCTCTCATATTAACAGGGACTTGATGAAAAACGTAAAAATGACCCCTCACTTGCTCTAGTGCTCTTGGGAGGTGGTGGTCTTTGGAGTGTATAAATACTCCGAAATTACCATCTCTTTTAAGGGTCTGAGCAGGAGGTGGAGTGGGTTAAGGCGTACCTGTTATGCCAGTTGCTGGAAGGCTTCTGTGCTGGCTAGGGTTCGAGTCTCCTGGTGGGAAAGTGTTCTAAAGTTGTATACTTCACTCTCGTGTTTAGGAGAGTTGTGCCTTAAGCATAGACACAGTGTTCTCCCATATTAACAGGGACTTGATGAAAAACGTAAAAATGACCCCTCACTTGCTCTAGTGCTCTTGGGAGGTGGTGGTCTTTGAAGTGTATAAATACTCCGAAATTACCATCTCTTTTAAGGGTCTGAGCAGGTGGTGGAGTGGGTTAAGGCGTACCTGTTATGCCAGTTGCTGGAAGGCTTCTGTGCTGGCTAGGGGTCGAGTCTTCTGGTGGGAAAGTGTTCTAAAGTTGTATACTTCACTCTCGTGTTAAGGAGAGTTGTGCCTTATATATATATATATATATATATATATATATATATATATATATATATATATATATATATATATATATATATATATATATATATATATATATATATATATACATATATATATATATATATATATATATATATATATATATATATATATATATATATATATATATATATATACATATATATATATATATATATATATATATATATATATATATATATATATATATATATATATATATATATATATATATATATATATATATATATATTCTATATGAATTCTAACACGAATTTTCTCAATATTTCTTATGTTTCTTTTCACTGTTGATGGTAATTGAAAAATCAATTCTCCAAAATTCATTTTTATTTCTAGTCTGACGCAACACTTGAACGTGTTTCGTAATAACTTATTACATTTTCAAAGACTTTTAGTTTAAACACACACACAACTATAACCTGCAAACACTAAACAGAGTTCTTACTATGCTATGATTTAAACAGCTTTCATTTTATACCCGCATTTTGGGTGAGGTGATATGTTACAACAGTTTTGGATGAGGTGAACAAAACTTTCAACACAGGACAGAACACAAAACAATCGGTATTAATTGGGTAAACTGAAGGTAAGAATGGAAGTAACTGCAAAGGGCCTATTGGCCCATATTTCTTGATGCTTCTATATTGGAACGGAGTCTTGAAGTGGGTAGAATATAGTTGTGCATTAATTGGCTGTTGATTGCTGGTGTTGACTTCTTGATGTGTAGTGCCTCGCATATGTCAAGCCGCCTGCTATCGCTGTATCTATCGATGATTTCTGTGTTGTTTGCTAAGATTTCTCTGGTGATGGTCTGGTTGTGGGAAGAGATTATATGTTCCTTAATGGAGCCCTGTCGCTTATGCATCGTTAATCGCCTGGAAAGAGATGTTGTTGTCTTGCCTATATACTGAGTTCTTTGAGGCTAACAGTTCCCAAGTGGGCATTTTAAGGCATAGACGACGTTGGTCTCTTTTAAAGCGTTCTGCTTTGTGTCTGGAGAGTTTCTCATAAGTAGGTTGGCCCTTTTTTTGGTTTTATAGTAAATCGTCAGTTGTATCTTCTGATTTTTGTCTGTAGGGATAACGTTTCTATTAACAATATCTTTCAGGACCCTTTCCTCCGTTTTATGAGCTGTGGAAAAGAAGTTCCTGTAAAATAGTCTAATAGGGGTGTATAGGTGTTGTGTTAGTTGTCTCTTCAGAGGTTGCATGGCGTTTCACCTTCCTTCTTATGATGTCTTCAACGAAACCATTGGAGAAGCCGTTGTTGACTAGGACCTGCCTTACCCTACAGAGTTCTTCATCGACTTGCTTCCATCCTGAGCTGTGGCTGAGAGCACGGTCGACATAAGCGTTAACAACACTCCTCTTGTTCCTGTCTGGGAAGTCACTGTTGGCATTTAGGCACATTCCTCTGTTTGTTTCCTTAGTGTAGACTGCAGTGTGGAAACCTCCGCTCCTTTCCATGACTGTTACATCTAGAAAGGGCAGCTTCCCATCTTTCTCCATTTCGTAAGTAAAACGCAACACAGAATTCTGCTCAAGTGCTTCCTTCAGCTCCTGCAGATGTCTGACATCAGGTACCTGTGTAAAAATGTCGTCAACATACCTGCAGTATATGGCCGGTTTCAAGTTCGTGTCGACTAAGACCTTTTGCTCGATGGTACCCATGTAGAAGTTCGCAAACAGGACACCTAGGGGAGAACCCATGGCGACCCCATCTACTTCCTTATACATGTGCCCATCCGGGCTCAAGAAGGGTGCCCCTTTATAGGTATATATATATATATATATATATATATATATATATATATATATATATATATATATATATATATATATATATATATATATATATATACATATATATACATATATATATATATATATATATATATATATATATATATATATATATATATATATATATATATATATATATATACATATATATATACCTCTGGAGACCCCTGCCAGTGTGTTGCTGGAGACCTCTGCCAGCGTGCTGCTGGAGAGTACAAGTGGTGTTGTGGCAAAGTGAGGATACTGTGTAGGACTGGCCCATGACTTACTGAGAAAGGTAAACTCGCTGGCGTGAGGGAACCTTGAGTGGCGTATGATAGAAGAGAGAAGTGGACTGGCTTCTGATGGGAACATCATATCCTTTGGGAATGCATCGGATGAGGGAGTGAGGAATGCTTGGGAGGACGAGGGGACAGGGAAGGGGGTAATGGTGGGGAGGACTGGGAGACAGGGAAAGATTGCTGTGGCTCAGCAATGCACATGCATTGCTGAGCGACAGCAAGTAAGTGGCCGGGTACAGCTATTTATTATAATAAATTAAGAACATGAATTACTTAGTTATGTTAGTTAATGTTAGGTTAGGTTAGGTTAGGTTATTGCTGTATCCGCTCAGATGCCAGTGGACAATAATGGAATTACATTTGAAATCTGGAAATAGAATTGAGTAATGGAGCAATTATTGGGTAATATGATGACGTAGGATCGCCAGATTGTTTCAAGCGAAGGTTATACATGTATATGAATTAGTTAAAAATAGGAGCTGCCTTGCATGGGACAATACACCTGCAGAAGCTATGCAGTGACCTTCATCGATAGGTTCATACGCAGTTATATTATCTCTGGACATAACTAACTTAGCTGGGAGTAAAATAAACGACACAGAGGAAACTATAACAAATTTATTGACTGTGAAAGACGACATTTATGATCACAAACTCGATAACACATAACACTGTATTGACTCCGGAACTTTGTGTTGGTCGTCGTCATGGAAGACGGAAGTTGGTGTAGAGTGTGCGGCCTCTGGATCTGTGGCAGACCAAGCTGGCTGATGACAGTAGCCATGCCCACGCTAGCCGGTATAACCACCCTAGTAATGCCCATGCTACATGTAGATGCCACTGTAGCCATGCCCATGCTAGCTGTAGTTGCTACAGTAGCCATGCCCACGCTAGCCGGTATAATCACCGTAGTAATGTCCATGCTACATGTAGAAGCCACTGTAGCCATGCCCATGCTAGCTGTAGTAGCTACAATAGCCATGACTACGCTAGCCGTAGTAGCAATGCCCACGTTAGCCATAGTAACCACCGTAACCATAAGGACAGTAACCATAGTATGCATAGTAGTAGGAACAGTAACCATATCCACCATAGCCTCTGTACCCATAATAACCTCCGTACCCACCATAGCCTCTGTATCCGACATAGCCTCTGAATCCACCATAACCTCCATAACCTCTATACCCGCCATAACCTCTGTATCCGCTGTAGCCTCTGTACCCGCCTCTGTATCCGCCTCTGAAGCCCCCACCACCCCCTCTGCCATAACGTGGATCAGGGTCGGGCTGTGCCTCAGGTGAGGGTTCGGGCTGTGCCACAGGTAAAGGGTCGGGCTGTGCCACAGGTGAGGGGTCGGGCTGTGCCTCAGGTGAGGGGTCGGGCTGTGCCACAGGTGAAGGGTCGGGCTGTGCCACAGGTGAGGGGTCGGGCTGTGCCTCAGGTGAGGGGTCGGGCTGTGCCACAGGTGAAGGGTCGGGCTGTGCCACAGGTGAGGGGTCGGGCTGTGCCACAGGTGAAGGGTCGGGCTGTGCATCAGGAGCGGGGATGGCCACAGTCAGCCCCAGCAACAGGCACAGCGCCACAACTAGCAGCTTCTGAGGGAAAAAATATATTAAATAATTGATGTCAAGAAAAACACTGTATTATATGGTAAGTAATATATAGATGGTGCAAGGTAGAGAACAGAGAAGGAAGTGGAGGGATACATTAGAGGGAGAGAGGGAGGGAGGGAGGGCAAAAGACCTGTGGGTCTGTAGCGTGGTTATGTGTTGATGCAGTAGAGAGGTTTCCACTACCGGCACTACTTGTTCACCTTGTGTGTGTAAACAGTAGTCTGTAGAGTATAGGTGAAGGCTCTCTGCACACTCTACACTCCTTCCGGCTCATGCTGCCAGCTGGCTCAGGCTGCCAGCCGGCACAGGCTGCCAGCCGGCTCATGCTGCCAGCCGGCTCAGGCTGCCAGCTGGAACAACTTACTATATGTGGGAACTGACCTGTGAGATTTATATTTATTTAATTTATATGAATTTATATAGAATTTATATTTACGTTAATTTATATACTTCGATAGCAATTGGTATGATGATAAGTGGACTGTATTTCTGCAATAATCTCACAAATCGATCCTCTACACATTAGGGGGGGTTTATATTAAATTTATATATATGCAGCCAATCAAACTACAGTATTAAACTACATATATTGTTAAACATTGAAGAGGTTCCTTATCTTATTGTACAGCAGGCCTTAGTCCACCAGGTATAACCAGGATGTAGACACCACATTTTCCCTCGTGTGAGGTAGCTTCCAACAACCTGGTAACTGATGCACAAAGCATGCTTCCTCGTCTTGACCTGTCAAAAGGGCGCTAGCTATGAAGCCAGAATCCTAATATATGACAGCTATATCAGAGAAAACACTGTACATGGAACCATAAAGACCGAGGCTTAATTACCTTGTTTGAGTCGATCATTCGTGTTCTAACCGGTCCACCCCATCTACTGACATTAATGGCCAAAAATGATTAGATAAACGGGTTTCGGAAAGACACTTCCCTTGTATTTGTTGACAGCGTGTTGATGATGGCAGATCACTACTCTGATCTTCCATAACACTTCGTCCAAGAGAATTTATAGGAGCTGTAATTCGCTCCACGACTCTGTGGTCTTAAACAATAACAATGGCTGACCACTCCCTCCTCACTGACGCTACTGGCCTACATTGTCCAGATGACAATAAGTGATAGAAGGGTCACATTTACTCTATTTTAATATTGATAATTAAGTTAATTTATATGAGATGTTTTTATGATGGTAAAGTCCAAAGACTAATGTATTTAAGAATAATTCCCACCATAATAGGTGGTGAGTTTATAATACTATGTGGTAATGATATCCCGTTTTCTATAGACGGAAATTCCATTACAAGTTACATTTTCTATGGGTTAACTTGTTTATACAACACAGCAATATTATCTGCATGTATAATATTATTAAATGGTGTCGGATTTTCCGACACTATAGGAGCAGTACAATGCTGTGGTCCAAAAAGGTATTGAAATTTGACAGGAAAACTATACAATCATCTTGTTTTACAATTACTGAAAATATTGAGCAAATCCACTGGAACTCTTAGAGAATCGAACCCACGACCAACGGACTACCTGTACTGAATGGGGTGAGAATAGCTTGAGCTACCTCATCCCTTTGTGTGTATTTTACCTCAATAAACTTATTTCAATTTCAATTTCAATTTCAACGGACTACCAGCCGCAACCTCTACCACTGTGCCACCCTGACTGGCTATAAGTTATACAACCTGAACAGTCTGGAGAGTCTGAACAGTCTGGACAGTCTGGGCAGTCTGGACAGTCTGGACAGTCTGAACAGTCTGGACAGTCTGAACAGTCTGGACAGTCTGGACAGTCTGAACAGTCTGGACAGTCTGGACAGTCTGGACAGTCTGGACAGTCTGAACAGTCTGGACAGTCTGGACAGTCTGGACAGTGGACAGTCTGAACAGTCTGGACAGTCTGGACAGTCTGGACAGTCTGAACAGTCTGGACAGTCTGGACAGTCTGGGCAGTCTGGACAGTCTGGACAGTCTGAACAGTCTGGACAGTCTGGACAGCCTGAACAGTCTGGACAGTCTGGACAGTCTGGACAGTCTGGGCAGTCTGGACAGTCTGGACAGTCTGAACAGTCTGGACAGTCTGAACAGTCTGGACAGTCTGGGCAGTCTGGACAGTCTGGACAGTCTGGGCAGTCTGGACAGTCTGGACAGTCTGGACAGTCTTAACAGTCTGGACAGTCTGAACAGTCTTTACAGTCTGGACAGTCTGGGCAGTCTGGACAGTCTGGACAGTCTGGACAGTCTGGACAGTCTGAACAGTCTGGACAGTCTGAACAGTCTGGACAGTCTGGACAGTCTGAACAGTCTGAACAGTCTGGATAGTCTGGACAGTCTGGACAGTCTGGACAGTCTGGGCAGTCTGGACAGTCTGAACAGTCTGAACAGTCTGGACAGTCTGGACAGTCTGGACAGTCTGGACAGTCTGGACAGTCTGAACAGTCTGGACAGTCTGGACAGTCTGGGCAGTCTGGACAGTCTGGGCAGTCTGGACAGTCTGGACAGTCTGGACAGTCTGAACAGTCTGGACAGTCTGGACAGTCTGGACAGTCTGAACAGTCTGGACAGTCTGGACAGTCTGAACAGTCTGGACAGTCTGGACAGTCTGGACAGTCTGGACAGTCTGAACAGTCTGAACAGTCTGAACAGTCTGGATAGTCTGGACAGTCTGGACAGTCTGAACAGTCTGGACAGTCTGGACAGTCTGGACAGTCTAGACAGTCTGGACAGTCTGGACAGTCTGGACAGTCTGGACAGTCTGGGCAGTCTGGACAGTCTGAACAGTCTGGACAGTCTGGACAGTCTGGACAGTCTGGACAGTCTGAACAGTCTGGACAGTCTGGACAGTCTGGACAGTCTGGACAGGTAGTCTGGAGGCCTCTCCTGAAGACACGCCAGGGGAAAAGAACTATCAGGAGAAAACACCAAGCCATCAAAAATGGAAGACTCACCAAGTTGACGTATGACCCCCAGGTGCCCGGGTGTGGGTAAGGTATGTGGGGTATGACCCCCAGGTGCCTGGGTGTGGGTAAGGAATTTGGGGTATGACCCCCCGGTGCCTGGGTGTGGGTAAGGTATGTTGGATATGACCCCCAGGTGCCTGGGTGTGGGTAAGTTAGGTAGGGTATGACCCCCAGGTGCCCGGGTGTGGGTAAGGTATGTGGGGTATGACCCCCAGGTGCCTGGGTGTGGGGAAGTTAGGTGGGGTATGACCCCCAGGAGCCCGGGTGTGGGTAAGTTAGGTAGGGTATGAACCCCAGGTGCCTGGGTGAGGGTAAGTTAGGTGGGGTATGACCCCCAGGTGCCTGGGTGTGGATAAGTTAGGTGAGGTATGACCCCCAGGTGCCTGGGTGTGGGTAAGTTAGGTGGGGTATGACCCCCAGGTGCCCGGGTGTGGGTAAGTTAGGTGGGGTATGACCCCCAGGTGCCTGGGTGTGGGTACGTTAGGTTGGGTATGACCCCCAGGTGCCTGGGTGTGGGTACGTTAGGTGGGGTATGACGCCCAGGTGCCTGGGTGTGGGTAGGTTAGGTTGGGTATGACCCCCAGGTGCCCGGGTGTGGGTAAGTTAGGTTGGGTATGACCCCCAAGTGCCTGGGTGTGGGTAAGTTAGGTAGGGTATGACCCCCAGGTGCCCGGGTGTGGGTAAGTTAGGTGGGGTATGACCCCCAGGTACCTGGGTGTGGGTAAGTTAGGTGTGGGTATGACCCCCAGGTGCCTGGGTGTGGGTAAGTTAGGTGTGGGTATGACCCCCAGGTGCCTGGGTGTAGGTAAGTTAGGTTGGGTATGACCCCCAGGTGCCTAGGTGTGGGTACAGTAGGTGGGGGTATGACCCCCAGGTGCCCGGGTGTGGGTACAGTAGGTGATATGACCCCCAGATGCCCAGGTTTGGGTACAGTAGGTGGTATGACCCCCAGGTGCCTGGGTGTGGGTACAGTAGGTGGTTTGATCCCCAGGTGCCCGGGTGTGGGTACAGTAGGTGGGGGTATGACCCCCAGGTGCCCGGGTGTGGGTACAGTAGGTGGTATGACCCCCAGATGCCCAGGTTTGGGTACAGTAGGTGGTATGACCCCCAGGTGCCTGGGTGTGGGTACAGTAGGTGGTATGACCCCCAGGTGCCCGGGTGTGGGTACAGTAGGTGGTATGACCCCCAGGTGCCCCGGTGTGGGTACAGTAGGTGGTATATGACCCCCAAGTGCCCGGGTGTGGGTACAGTAGGTGGTATGACCCCCAGGTGCCCCGGTGTGGGTACAGTAGGTGGTATGACCCCCAGGTGCCCGGGTGTGGGTACAGTAGGTGGTATGACCCCCAGGTGCCCCGGTGTGGGTACAGTAGGTGGTATGACCCCCAAGTGCCCGGGTGTGGGTACAGTAGGTGGTATGACCCCCAGGTGCCTGGGTGTGGGTAAGTTAGGTGAGTACGACCCCCAGGTGCCCGGGTGTGGGTGCAGTAGGTGGTATGACCCCCAGGTGCCCAGGTGTGGGTAAGTTAAGTGGTATGACCCCCAGGTGCCCGGATGTGGGTAAGGTTGGTGGTATGACCCCCAGGTGCCCGGGTGTGGGTACAGTAGCTGGTATGACCCCCAGGTGCCCGGGTGTGGGTAGGTTAGGTGGGGTACGACCCCCAGGTGCCCGGGTGTGGGTACAGTAGGTGGTATGACCCCCAGGTGCCTGGGTGTGGGTACAGTAGGTGGTATGACTCCCAGGTGCCTGGGTGTGGGTACAGTAGGTGGTATGACCCCCAGGTGCCCGGGTGTGGGTACAGTAGGTAGTATGACCCCCAGGTGCCTTGGTGTGGGTACGTTAGGTGGGGTATGACCCCCAGGTTTTCGACTGGGCATCAGAAAATAACATGATGTTTAACAGTGATAAATTCCAGGTACTCAGGTACGGTAAAAATGAGGACCTTAAACATAATACAGAGTACAAAACACAATCAAATGTACCCATAGTAGGAAAACAGCATGTAAAGGATTTGGGAATAATAATGTCTGTCGACGTAACTTTTAAGGAGCATAACCAAGCAAATATTGCGACAGCCAGAAAAATGATAGGATGGATTACGAGAACTTTCAAATCCAGGGTTCCCATCACAATGGTTGTACTCTTCAAGTCACTTGTGTTGTCCCGTCTTGAGTACTGCTCAGTACTCACTTCCCCCTTCAGAGCAGGAGAGATTGCTGAAATAGAGGGAATTCAGAGAACATATACGGCACGCATAGATGCAATAAAGCACCTAAATTATTGGGATCGTCTCAAAGCCCTCCAAATGTACTCACTAGAAAGAAGACGAGAGAGATATCAAATAATATACACCTGGAAGATACTGGAGGGCCAAGTACCAAATCTACACAGTAAAATAACAACGTACTGGAGTGAACGACATGGAAAAAAATGTAGAATAGAACCAATGAAGAGCAGAGGTGCCATAGGCACAATCAGAGAACACTGTATAAACATCAGAGGTCCGCGGTTGTTCAACGTCCTCCCAGCAAGCATAAGAAATATTGCCGGAACAACCGTGGACATTTTCAAGAGGAAACTAGATTTATTCCTCCAAGGAGTGCCGGACCAACCGAGCTGTGGTGGGTATGTGGGCCTGCGGGCCGCTCCAAGCAACAGCCTGGTGGACCAAACTCTCACAAGTCGAGCCTGGCCTCGGGCCGGGCTTGGGGAGTAGAAGAACTGCCAGAACCCCATCAACCAGGTATCAACCAGGTAACCAGGTGTGGGTAAGTTAGTTGGGGTATGACCCCCAGGTGCCTGGGTATGGGTAAGTTAGGTGGGGAATGACCCCCAGGTGCCTGGGTGTGGGTAAGTTAGGTGGGGTATGACCCCCAGGTGCCTACGTGTGGGTACAGTAGGTGGGGTATGACCCCAAGGTGCCTAGGTGTGGGTACAGTAGGTGATATGACCCCCAGGTGCCTGGGTGTGGGTACGTTAGGTGGGGTATGACCCCCAGGTGCCCCGGTGTGGATACAGTAGGTGGTATGACCCCCAGGTGCCCGGGTGTGGGTACAGTATGTGGTATGACCCCCAGGTGCCTGGGTGTGGGTAAGGTAGGTGGTATGACCCCCCAGATGCCCGGGTGTGGGTACAGTAGGTGGTATGACCCCCAGGTGCCTGGGTGTGGGTACAGCAGGTGGTATGACCCCCAGGTGCCTGGGTGTGGGTACAGTAGGTGGTATGACCCCCAGGTGCCCGGGTGTGGGTACAGTAGGTAGTATGACCCCCAGGTGCCTGGGTGTGGGTAAGTTAGGTGGGGTACGACCCCCAGGTGCCCAGGTGTGGGTGCAGTAGGTGGTATGACCCCCAGGTGCCCGGGTGTGGGTAAGTTAGGTGGTATGACCCCCAGGTGCCTGGGTGTGGGTATAGTAGGTGGTATGACCCGCAGGTGCCCGGGTGTGGGTACAGTAGCTGGTATGACCCCCAGGTGCCTGGGTGTGGGTAAGTTAGGTGGGGTACGACCCCAGGTGCCCGGGTGTGGGTGCAGTAGGTGGTATGACCCCCAGGTGCCCGGGTGTGGGTAAGTTAAGTGGTATGACCCCCAGGTGCCCGGATGTGGGTAAGGTAGGTGGTATGACCCCCAGGTGCCCGGGTGTGGGTACAGTAGGTGGTATGACCCCCAGGTGCCCGGATGTGGGTAAGGTATGTGGTATGACACCCAGGTGCCCGGGTGTGGGTACAGTAGATGGTACGACCCCCAGGTCCCCGGGTGTGGGTGAGGTAGGTGGTATGACCCCCAGGTGCCCGGGTGTGGGTAAGATAGGTGGTATGACCCCCAGGTGCCCGGGTGTGGGTAAGATAGGTGGTATGACCCCCAGGTGCCCGGGTGTGGGTACAGTAGGTGGTACGACCCCCAGGTGCCCGGATGTGGGTAAGGTAGGTGGTATGACCCCCAGATGCCCGGGTGTGGGTATGATAGGTGGTATGACCCCCAGTTGCCCGGGTGTGGGTAAGATAGGTGGTATGACCCCCAAGTGCTTGGGTGTGGGTACAGTAGGGGGGAGGTTATCAACCTGCCCTCTTAAAAATTATGTCGCTTTTGGTCGATTAACAATGTTCTAACATATCACCCCTTGTCCACTCCCACACACCTTCCCCACCTCCTCTCAAATCACCAAGTAATCGCGAACATGGTCAACCCACACCAGACCTAGAGCAATGCTTTAAGCCCCACACCAGACCTAGAGCAATGCTTTAAGCCCCACACCAGACCTAGAGCAATGCTTTAAGCCCCACACCAGACCTAGAGCAGTGCTTTAAGCCCCACACCAGACCAAGAGGAATGCTTTAAGCCCCACACCAGACCTAGAGCAGTGCTTTAAGCCCCACACCAGACCTAGAACAATGCTTTAAGCCCCACACCAGACCTAGAGCAATGCTTTAAGCCCCACACCAGACCTAGAGCAATGCTTTAAGCCCCACACCATACCAAGAGGAATGCTTTAAGCCCCACACCAGACCAGACTTTTTGGCAGTCCAGAAATATGCAGTCTACCCATCTTTTCCTGTCCTATCTTATTCTTTTGCGTACTCACCTAGTTGTACTCACTAGTTGTTCTTGCGGGGGTTGAGCTCTGGCTCTTTCTTCCCGCCTCTCAACTGTCAATCAACTGGTGTGCAGATTCCTGAGCTTACTGGGCTCTATCATATCCACATTTGAAACTGTGTATGGAGTCAGCCTCCACCACGTCACTGCCCAATGCATTCCATCTGTTAACTACTCGCACACTGAAAATGTTCTTTCTAACGGCTCATTTTGTGGTTCATTTGGGTACTCAGATTCCACCTGTGTCCCCTTGTTCGAGGACAATCCGTGTTAAACACTTTATCCTTATCTACATTGTCGTATATCCTTATCTACGTTGTCAATTCCTCTTAGAATTTTGTGGGTAATGATCATGTCTCCCCTTACTCTTCTCTCTTCCAGTGTCGAGAGCTGCATTTCCCGTAATCTTTCCTCGTAACTGATGCCTCTTAGTTCTGGGACTAGTCTAGTGGCATACTTCTGAACTTTTTCCTGCTTCGTCTTGTGCTTGACAAGGTATGAGCTCCATGCTGGGGCCGAATACTCCAGGATTGGTCTTACATATGTGGTGTACAAGATTCTGAATGATTCCTTGCACAGGTTCCTGAAGGCAGTTCTGATGTTAACCAGCCTCGCATACGCCGCCGATGTTAGTCTTGTTATGTGGGCTTCAGGAGACAGATTTGGTGTGATATCAACTCCTAGATCTTTCTCTTTGTCCGTTTCATGAACGAGTTCTTCTCCCATTCGGTATCCATTGTCGGGCCTCCTGTTTCCACCGCCAAGTTTCATTACCTTACATTTACTATGGTTAAATTTTAGTAGCCATTTGTTGGACCATTTATTCGGTTTATCTAGGTCATCTTTTAGCTTCATACTATCTTCCTCTGTTTATTTATTTATTAACTTATTTATTTATATACAAGAAGGTACATTGGGTTTGTGAGAATACATAGCATGGTATTTACAATACCCTCTGGGAGATCATTTACATATATCAGAAACAGTATAGGTCCAAGGACTAAACCCTGCGGGACTCCACTTCTGACTCCTCGCCAATCTGAGACCTCACCCCTCACAGTGACTCGCTGTCTTCTGTTGTTTAGGTTCTCCCTTATCTAGTGGAGTACCTTCCCTTTCACTCCTGCCTGCATCTCCAGCTTGTGCACTAGTCACTTCAGTCGTACTGTGTCAAAGGCTTTCTGGCAATCCAAAAATATGCAGTCTGCCCACCCCTCTCTTTCTTGCCTCATTTGTGTTGCCTGGTCATAGAATTCAATTAATCCTGTGAGGCATGATTTTCCATCCCTGAACCCATGTTGATGTTGTGTCACGAAGTTCTTTGGCTCCAGATGTTTGTCTGTTTGTGTATTCACCTAGTTGTACTTGCGGGGGTTGAGCTCTGCTCTTTCGGCCTGCCTCTCAACTGTTACTGACTACTATTCCCTCCCCACCCCCACACTCACACCCAGGAAACAGCCCGTGACAGCTGACTAACTCCCAGGTACCTATTTACTGCTAGGTAACAGGAGCATCAGGGTGAAAGAAACTGTGCCCTATCGTTTCTCGCCGGCGCCGGGAATCGAATCCGGGCCCCAGGATCACGTGTTCAGCGTGCTATCCACACAGCCACCGGCGCCTGTGTGTGTGTGTGTGTATATGTGATTACTGATTACTGCCCTCATCTATCTAATAGTTAGTCACTCCTCCATCATGTTCCAGTTCCAGAACAGCTTCTTGTGAGGGACTCTCTCAACTTTCTTAGGTCCAGATAGATTCAGTCAACCCAGCCACCTCTTGCTGTAAATACATACCATGGAACTATGCTACTGTTGTGGGTAGCATCCTCAGGAAGGTGAGCCTAGCCTAGGAAGCCCTTGATAAGGCTAAGAGACTTCTGACACCGGGAACCAGTGGTGTACTACAAAGGAGAAGACGCCAGGACAACAATGCCGTAGCTACACATTAAGACATATGTAGAACATCGCTTCAAAACATTATGAGAAAAAGTGTCTGTCATGTAAGACGTCACTCACCAGCCTCATGTTGACAGCAGACGGTGTCACCTTGACGGGTGCTGACGGACCACTCGGGACTATGACAGTCCTCCGCCCTTATATTACGGATACAGTAGGGGGGAGGGGCGGGGGCTACATAGCCCTGGCAGCACGGTGTAGCGGCCACCACAGTTGCCAGAGTGAAGCAAGACTTGTGTTATACTGATCATCCTGGAGGACCAGCTCGCGGCCATCAGGGAAGTCCCAGGAATTACATTAATATGGAGCTGGAGCCGTCATGGGGAGCCTTACTGGGACCCGGGGTCACCGACCTCCTGTAACCCGCACTCATAATTTATTACAAATCAATACCAAATATCAGTTTGAATCCCGCTAAATCCTGTTGAGTGTGAGGGGGGGGGGGGGGTGGTTACCCTCACACTACTCCCATTATATATGTGCTCCAGAGTGTGAAGGGTGAGGGAGGGGGGGGCACTAGCCTCACACTACACCCACTACAAGTGCACAGAGCTGCACTTGCACAGCTTATTCCATTATCTTAACTAACCAGCAAAAGACTCTAGACCAACCACCAGACTTGGGGGTACAATTACACAACAAAGGTAAACTTACTCTGAAGAGCTTCCATAACCAGAGGTAAACTATTGTGCTGAAGGGAAGGTCACTATCAGGGGAAAGCGCCTAATCTTTACGACTATATAGCACAGGGAAGAGAGTCAGGTTAAGGATTTGGGATGGGAAGGAGGTAAGGAATGGGGCCCAACCACTTAGACGGTCGGGGATTGAACGCCGACCTGCATGACGCGAGACCGTTGCTCTACCGTCCAGCCCAAGTAGTTTTATTTTTTTGGTCGATTCGACCAAAAAACTTTTAAATGACAATAGAATTATCGTTAAACCATTACTGCAAAGCCAATTAAGAGAGAGACAGGCTATCTTAGCGGTCACTCATCCAGTTACTAAACAGACCCAACGATGCTTAACCTGACTGAGTGAGTGACATGACTACATCACCTGTTCTATCCGGTATTCAAGTGGCTCTCCTGATAGTGAGAACAGCATATATCACAACCCACCTGTTATGACAGGCAGCTGTTATGACAGGCAGCGGTTATGACAGGCAGCTGTTATGACAGGCAGCGGTTATGACAGGCAGCGGTTATGACAGGCAGCTGTTATGACAGGCAGCTGTTATGGCAGGAAGCTGTTATGACAGGCAGCGGTTATGACAGGCAGCTGTTATGGCAGGCAGCGGTTATGGCAGGCAGCGGTTATGGCAGGCAGCTGTTATCACAGGCAGCTGTTATCACAGGCAGCTGTTATGACAGGCAACTGTTATGACAGGCAGCTGTTATGACAGGCAGCTGTTATGACAGGCAGCTGTTATGACAGGCAGCTGTTATGACAGGCAGCTGTTATGGCAGGCAGCTGTTATGACAGGCAGCTGTTATGGCAGGCAGCGGTTATGGCAGGCAGCTGTTATGACAGGCAGCTGTTATGACAGGCAGCGGTTATGACAGGCAACTGTTATGCCAGGCAGCTGTTTTGACAGGCAGCTGTTATGACAGGCAGCTGTTATGACAGGCAGCTGTTATGACAGGCAGCTGTTATGACAGGCAGCTGTTATGACAGGCAGCTGTTATGACAGGCAGCTGTTATGACAGGCAGTGGTTATGACAGGCAGCTCTAATGACAGGCAGCAGTTACGACAGGCAGCTGTTATGACAGGCAGCTGTTTTGACAGGTAGTTGTTATGACAGGCAGCTGTTATGACAGGCAGCTGTTATGACAGGCAGTTGTTATGACAGGCAGCTGTTATGCCAGGCAGCTGTTTTGACAGGCAGTTGTTATGACAGGCAGCTGTTATGACAGGCAGCTGTTATGACAGGTACCTGTTATGACAGGCAGCTGTTATGACAGGCAGCTGTTATGACAGGCAGCTGTTATGACAGGCAGCTGTTATGACAGGTACCTGTTATGACAGGCAGCTGTTATGACAGGCAGCTGTTATGACAGGCAGCTGTTATGACAGGCAGCTGTTATGACAGGCAGCAGTTACGACAGGCAGCTGTTATGACAGGCAGTGGTTATGACAGGCAGCTGTTATAACAGGCAGCTGTTATGACAGGCAGTGGTTATGACAGGCAGCTGTTATGACAGGCAGCAGTTACGACAGGCAGCTGTTATGACAGGCAGCTGATATGACAGCCAGCAGTTATGGCAGGCAGCTGTTATGATAGGCAGCGGTTATGATAGCAGCTGTTATGACAGGCAGTGTCAAGCTTCAGTCATGAGGCGCTGCTTTCGACACGCTTCAAGCTTCAGTCATGAAGCCCTGCTTCCGACATGCCTCAAGTCTCTGTCATGAGGCGCTGCTTCCGACACGCCTCAAGCTTCAGTCATGAGGTGCTGCTTATGCCACGACTCAAGCTTCAGTCAAGATGCGATGCTTTCGACACGCCTCAAGTTTCAGTCATGAGGCGCTTCTTCCGACTCGTCTCAAGCTTCAGTCGTAAGGCGCTGCTTCCGACACGCCTCAAGCTTCAGTAATGAGGCGCAGCTTCTGACACGCCTCAAGCTGCAGTCATGAGGCGCTGCTTCGGACACGCCTCAAACTTCAGTCACGAGGCGCAGCTTCTGACACGCCTCAAGCTTCAGTGATGAGGCGCTGCTATCGACACTCCTCAAGCTTCAGTCATGAGGCGCTGCTTCCGACACGCCTCAAGCTTCAGTCATGAGGCCCTGCTTCCGCCACGCCTCAAGCTTCAGTCGTGAGGCACTGCTTCCTCCATGCATCAAGGTTCAGTCGAGAGGCGCTGCTCCATGCCTTAAGCTTCAATCGTGAGGCGCTGCTTCCTCAGTGCCTCAAGCATTAGCCTTGATGTACTGCTTCCTCCATGCCTCAAGCTTCAGTCGTTAGGCGCTCCTCCATGCCTCATGCTTCAGTCGTGAGACGCTGCTTCCTCGTGCCTCAAGCTTCAGCAATGAGGTACTGCTTCCTCCATGCCTAAAAATTCAGTCGTTAAGTACTGCTTCCTCCATGTCTCAAGCTTCAGTAATGAGGTACTGCTTTCTCCATGCCACAAGCTTCAGTCATGAGGTGCTGCTTCTTCCATGCCTCAACCTTCAGTCATGAGGCGTTGATTCCTCCAGGCCTCAAGCTTCAGGCATGAGGCGCTTAGTCCTTCATCCCCAAGCCTTCAGCCATGAGGCGCTCCTTCCTCCATGCCTCAAGCTTCAGCCGTGAGCCGCTGCTTTCTCCTTGCCTCAAGCTTCCGTCATGATGAGCTGCTTTCTCCATGCCTCAGGCTTCAGGCGTGTGGCGCTGCTTCCGGTATTCCGCGAGCTTCAGTCGTGAGGTACTGCTTCCTCCATACCTCAAGCTTCAGTCGTGAGGCGATGCTCCATGCCTCAAGCTTCAGTCGTGACACGCTGCTTCCTCCAAGCCATAGGATTCAGGCATGAGGCGCTGCTTCTGACACTTCTCAAGCTTCAGTCATGAGGTGCTGCTTCCTCCATGCCTCAAGCTTCATTCATGAGGTCCTGTTTCCGACATGCTTCAAGTTCAGTCATAGGGCGCTGCTTCCGACACGCCTCAAGCTTCACTCATGAGGCGCTTCTTTCGACACGCCTCAAGCGTCAGTCATGAGGACCTGCTTCCGACAAGCCTCAAGTCTCTGTCATGAGGCGCTGCTTCCGTCTCACCTCAAGCTTCAGTCATGTGGCGCTAGTTCCGACATGCCTCAAGCTTCAGTCATGAGACGCTGCTTCCGACACGTCTCACGCTTTAGTCATGAGACCCTGCTTCCGACACGCCTCAAGCTTCAGTCACGAAGCGCTGCTTCCGACACGCCTCAAGCTTCAGTCATGAAGCCCTGCTTCTGACACACCTCAAGTCTCTGTCACGAGGCGCTGCTTCCGACACGCCTCAAACTTCAGTCATTAAGGCCTGCTTCCGACACGCCTCAAGCGTCAGTCATAACGCCCTGCTTCCTCCATGCCTCAAGCTTCAGCCATTAAGCGCTGCTTCCGACACGCCTCAAGCTTCAGTCATGCGGCGCTAGTTCCGAAACGCCTAAAGCGTCAGTCATGAGGCCCTGCTTCCTCCATGCCTCAAGCTTCATTCATTAAGCGCTGCTTCCGACATGCCTCAATCTTCAGTCATGAGGCTTTGCTTACAACACGCCTCAAGCTTAAATCATGAGGCGCTGCTTCCGACACGCCTCACGATTTAGTCATGGGGCGATGCTTATGCCACGCCTCAAGCTTCAGTCATGAGGCGCTGCTTCCGATACGCCTCAAGCTTCAGTCATGGGGCGCTGCTTATGCCACGCTTTAAGCTTCAGTCATGAGGCGCTGCTTCCGACACGCCCCAAGCTTCAATCATGAGGCACTGCTTCCGACACGCCTCAAGTTTCAGTCATGAGGTGCTGCTTTCTCCAAACCTCAAGCTTCAGTTATGAGTCACTGTTTCCGACATGCTTCAGCCTTCAATCATGGGGCGCTGCTTCCGATACGCTTCAAGCTTCAGTCATGAGGAA
Source organism: Procambarus clarkii (assembly GCF_040958095.1). Lineage (NCBI taxonomy): Eukaryota > Metazoa > Arthropoda > Malacostraca > Decapoda > Cambaridae > Procambarus > Procambarus clarkii. The sequence continues at coordinate 23,775,813 of NC_091151.1, read as the reverse complement.
CTGCTTTCTACATGCTTCAAGCTTCGGTCATAGGGCGCTGCTTCCGACACGCCTCAAGCTTCATTCATGAGGCACTGCTTCCGACACGCCTCAAGCTTCAGTCATTAGGCGCTGCTTCCGACACGCCTCAAGTTTCAGTTATGGGGAGCTGCTTCCGACAAGCCTCAATCTTTAGTCATGAGGCCCTGCTTCCGACACGCCTCAAGCTTCAGGCATGAGGCGCTGCTTTGTACACGCCTCAAGCTTCAGTCAAGATGCGCTGCTTTTGACATGCCTCAAGTTTCAGTCATGAGGCGCAGCTTCTGACACGCCTCAAGCTACAGTCATGAGGCGCTGATTTCGACACACCTCAAGCTTCCGTCACGAGGCGCAGCTTCTGACACGCCTCAAGCTTCAGTCATGAGGCGCTGCTTCCGAAACGCCTCAAGCTTCAGTCATGAGGCCCTTTTTCCACCACGCCTCAAGCTTCAGTAATGAGGCACTACTTCCTCCATGTCTCAAGCTTCAGTCGAGAGGCGCTGCTCCATGCCTTAACCTTCAGTCGTGAAGCGCTGCTTCCTCAATGACTCAAGCTTCAGCCATGATGTACTGCTTCCTTTATGCCTCAAGCATTAGTCTTGAGTTGCTGCTTTCACTATGCCTCATGCTTCAGTCATGAGGCGCTGTTTCCGACACGCCTCAAGCTTCACTCATGAGGCGATGCTTCCGACACGCTTCAAGCTTCAGCCATGAGGCGCTCCTTTCGACACGCCTCAAGCTTCAGTCATGAGGCGAAGCTTCTAACACGCCTCAAGCTTCATTCATGAGGCACCGCTTCCGACACGCCTCAGTCTTCAGTCACGAGGGGCAGCGTCTGACACGCCTCAAGCTTCAGTCATGAGGCGCTGCTTCCAACACGCCTCACGCTTTAGTCATGAGACCCTGCTTCCGACACGCCTCAAGCTTCAATCATGAGGTCCTGCTTCCGACACGCCTCAAGTTTCAGTCATGAGGCGCTTCTTTCGACACGCCTCAAGCTTCAGCCATGAGGCGCTGATTCTCCAAACCTCAAGCTTCAGTTATGAGTCACTGTTTCCTACATGCTTCAGCCTTCAGTGATAGGGCCCTGCTTCCGATACGCCTCAAGCTTCAGTCATGAGTCACTGCTTCCAACATGCTTCAAGCTTCAGTCAAGATGCGTTGCTTTCGACACGCCTCAAGTTTCAGTCATGCGGCGCTTCTTCCGACTCGCCTCAAGCTTCAGTCGTAAGGCGCTGCTTCCTACACGCCTCAAGCTTCAGTCACGAGGCGCAGCTTCCAACACGCCTCAAGCTTCAGTAATGAGGCACTGCTTCCTCCATGCCTCAAGCTTCAGTCGAGAGGCGCAGCTCCATGCCTTTTGCTTCAGTCGTGAGGCGCTGCTTCCTCAATGCCTCAAGCTTCAGCCATGATGCACTGCTTCCTCCATGCCTCAATCATTAGTCTTGAGTTGCTGCTTTCACTATGCCTCAAGCTTCAGTCATGAGGCGCTACTTCCACCATGCCTAAAGCTTCAGTCATGGGAAGCTGCTTCCTCCATGCATCAAGGTTCAGTCATGACCACTGCTTCCTCCATGCCTCAAGCTTCAGTCGTGAGGCGCTCCTCCAAGCCTCATGCTTCAGTCGTGAGACGCTGCTTCCTCGTGCCTCAAGCTTCAGCAATGAGGTACTGCTTCCTCCATGCCTTAAGTTTCAGTCGTGAATTACTGCTTCAGTCGTGAGGCGATGTTCCATGCCTCAAGCTTCATTCATGAGGCTCTGTTTCCGACATGCTTCAAGCTTCAGTCATGGGGCGCTGCTTCCGACACGCCACAAGCTTCACTCAAGAGGCGATGCTTCCGACACGCCTCAAGCTTCAGTCATGAGGCGCTGATTCCGACACGCCTCAAGCTTCAGTCATGAGGCGCTGCTTTCGACACGCCTCAAGCTTCAGTCATGATGCGCTGCTTTCGACACGCCTCAAGTTTCAGTCATGAGGCGCTTCTTCCGACACGCGTCACGCGTCAGTCATGAGACGCTGCTTCCGACACGTCTCAAGGCCGTCATGAGGCGCTGCTTCCGACACGCCTCAAGCTTCAGTCATGAGGCGCTAGTTCCGACACGCCTCAAGCGTCAGTCATGAGGCCCTGCTTCCTCCATGCCTCAAGCTTCAGCCATTAAGCGCTGCTTCCGACATGCCTCAAGCTTCAGTCATGAGACGCTGCTTCCGACACTTCTAAAGCTTCAGTCATTAAGCGCTTCTTCTGAAACGCCTCAATCTTCAGTCATGAGGCCCGGCTTCCAACACGCTTCAAGCTTCAGTAATGAGGCGCTTCTTCCGACACGCCTCACGCTGTAGTTATGAGACCCTGCTTCCGACACTCCTCAAGCTTCAGTCACGGGGCGATGCTTCTGACACGCCTCAAGCTTCAGTCACGGGGCGCTGCTTTCGACACGCCTCAAGCTTCAGTCATGAAGCCCTACTTCTGAAACGCCTCAAGTCTCTGTCATGAGGCCCTGCTTCCTCAATGCCTCAAGCTTCAGCCATGAGTCCCAGCTTCCGACACGCATTAAGCTTCAGTCATGAGGCGCTCCTTCCTACACGCCTCAAGCTTCATTCATTAAGCGCTGCTTCCGACATGCCTCAATCTTCAGTCATGAGGCCCTGCTTCCAACACGCCTCAAGCTTAAATCATGAGGCGCTGCTTCCGACACGCCTCACGATTATTCATGAGACCCTGCTTCCGACACGCCTCAAGCTTCAGCCATGGGGCGCTGCTTATGCCACGCCTCAAGCTTCAATCATGAGGCCCTGTTTCCGACTCGCCTCAAATTTCTGTCATGAGGCGTAGCTTCCGACACGCCTCAAGCTTCAGTAATGAGGCGCTGCTTTCTCCAAACCTCAAGCTCCAGTTATGAGTCACTGTTTCCGACATGCTTCAGCCTTCAGTCATCGGGAACTGTTTTCTACATGCTTCAAGCGTCGGTCATAGGGCGCTGCTTCCGACCCGCCTCAAGCTTCATTCATGAGGCACTGCTTCCGACACGCCTCAAGCTTCATTCATGAGGCGCTGCTTCCGACACGCCTCAAGTTTCAGTTATGGGGCGCTGCTTCCGACCCGCCTCAAGCTTCATTCATGAGGCACTGCTTCCGACACGCCTCAAGCTTCAGTCATGAGGCACTGCTTCCGACACGCCTCAAGCTTCAGTCATGAGGCGCTGCTTCCGACACGCCTCAAGCTTCAGTCATGAGGCGCTGCTTCCGACACGCCTCAAGTTTCAGTTATGGGGAGCTGCTTCCGACCCGCCTCAAGCTTCATTCATGAGGCACTGCTTCCGACACGCCTCAAGCTTCAGTCATGAGGCGCTGCTTTCTCCAAACCTCAAGCTTCAGTTATGAGTCACTGTTTCCTACATGCTTCAGCCTTCAGTGATAGGGCCCTGCTTCCGATACGCCTCAAGCTTCAGTCATGAGTCACTGCTTCCGACATGCTTCAAGCTTCAGTCAAGATGCGTTGCTTTCGACACGCCTCAAGTTTCAGTCATGCGGCGCTTCTTCCGACTCGCCTCAAGCTTCAGTCGTAAGGCGCTGCTTCCGACACGCCTCAAGCTTCAGTCACGAGGCGCAGCTTCCAACACGCCTCAAGCTTCAGTAATGAGGCACTGCTTCCTCCATGCCTCAAGCTTCAGTCGAGAGGCGCAGCTCCATGCCTTTTGCTTCAGTCGTGAGGCGCTGCTTCCTCAATGCCTCAAGCTTCAGCCATGATGTACTGCTTCCTCCATGCCTCAGTCATTAGTCTTGAGTTGCTGCTTTCACTATGCCTCAAGCTTCAGTCATGAGGCGCTACTTCCACCATGCCTAAAGCTTCAGTCATGGGAAGCTGCTTCCTCTATGCATCAAGGTTCAGTCATGACCACTGCTTCCTCCATGCCTCAAACTTCAGTCGTGAGGCGCTCCTCCAAGCCTAATGCTTCAGTCGTGAGACGCTGCTTCCTCGTGCCTCAAGCTTCAGCAATGAGGTACTGCTTCCTCCATGCCTTAAGTTTCAGTCGTGAATTACTGCTTCAGTCGTGAGGCGATGCGCTATGCCTCAAGCTTCATTCATGAGGCTCTGTTTCCGACATGCTTCAAGCTTCTGTCATGTGGCGCTGCTTCCGACACGCCACAAGCTTCACTCATGAGGCGATGCTTCCGACACGCCTCAAGCTTCAGTCATGAGGCGCTGATTCCAACACGCCTCAAGCTTCAGTCATGAGGCGCTGCTTTCGACACGCCTCAAGCTTCAGTCATGATGCGCTGCTTTCGACACGCCTCAAGATTCAGTCATGAGGCGCTTCTTCCGACACGTCTCAAGGCCGTCATGAGGCGCTGCTTCCGACACGCCTCAAGCTTCAGTCATGAGGCGCTTGTTCCGACACGCCTCAAGCGTCAGTCTTGAGGCCCTGCTTCCTCCATGCCTCAAGCTTCAGCCATTAAGCGCTGCTTCCGACATGCCTCAAGCTTCAGTCATGAGACGCCGCTTCCGACACTTCTAAAGCTTCAGTCATTAAGCGCTTCTTCTGAAACGCCTCAATCTTCAGTCATGAGGCCCGGCTTCCAACACGCTTCAAGCTTCAGTAATGAGGCGCTTCTTCCGACACGCCTCACGCTGTAGTTATGAGACCCTGCTTCCGACACTCCTCAAGCTTCAGTCATGGGGCGATGCTTCTGACACGCCTCAAGCTTCAGTCACGGGGCGCTGCTTTCGACACGCCTCAAGCTTCAGTCATGAAGCCCTACTTCTGAAACGCCTCAAGTCTCTGTCATGAGGCCCTGCGCCCTCAATGCCTCAAGCTTCAGCCATGAGTCCCAGCTTCCGACACGCATTAAGCTTCAGTCATGAGGCGCTCCTTCCTACACGCCTCAAGCTTCATTCATTAAGCGCTGCTTCCGACATGCCTCAATCTTCAGTCATAAGGCCCTGCTTCCAACACGCTTCAAGCTTAAATCATGAGGCGCTGCTTCCGACACGCCTCACGATTATTCATGAGACCCTGCTTCCGACACGCCTCAAGCTTCAGCCATGGGGCGCTGCTTTTTCCACGCCTCAAGCTTCAATCATGAGGCCCTGTTTCCGACTCGCCTCAAATTTCTGTCATGAGGCGTAGCTTCCGACACGCCTCAAGCTTCAGTAATGAGGCGCTGCTTTCTCCAAACCTCAAGCTCCGGTTATGAGTCACTGTTTCCGACATGCTTCAGCCTTCAGTCATCGGGAACTGTTTTCTACATGCTTCAAGCGTCGGTCATAGGGCGCTGCTTCCGACCCGCCTCAAGCTTCATTCATGAGGCACTGCTTCCGACACGCCTCAAGCTTCATTCATGAGGCGCTGCTTCCGACACGCCTCAAGTTTCAGTTATGGGGAGCTGCTTCCGACCCGCCTCAAGCTTCATTCATGAGGCACTGCTTCTGACACGCCTCAAGCTTCAGTCATGAGGCACTGCTTCCGACACGCCTCAAGCTTCAGTCATGAGGCGCTGCTTCCGACACGCCTCAAGCTTCAGTCATGAGGCGCTGCTTCCGACACGCCTCAAGTTTCAGTTATGGGGAGCTGCTTCCGACCCGCCTCAAGCTTCATTCATGAGGCACTGCTTCCGACACGCCTCAAGCTTCAGTCATGAGGCGCTGCTTTCTCCAAACCTCAAGCTTCAGTTATGAGTCACTGTTTCCTACATGCTTCAGCTTTCAGTGATAGGGCCCTGCTTCCGATACGCCTCAAGCTTCAGTCATGAGTCACTGCTTCCGACATGCTTCAAGCTTCAGTCAAGATGCGTTGCTTTCGACACGCCTCAAGTTTCAGTCATGCGGCGCTTCTTCCGACTCGCCTCAAGCTTCAGTCGTAAGGCGCTGCTTCCGACACGCCTCAAGCTTCAGTCACGAGGCGCAGCTTCCAACACGCCTCAAGCTTCAGTAAAGAGGCACTGCTTCCTCCATGCCTCAAGCTTCAGTCGAGAGGCGCAGCTCCATGCCTTTTGCTTCAGTCGTGAGGCGCTGCTTCCTCAATGCCTCAAGCTTCAGCCATGATGTACTGCTTCCTCCATGCCTCAATCATTAGTCTTGAGTTGCTGCTTTCACTATGCCTCAAGCTTCAGTCATGAGGCGCTACTTCCACCATGCCTAAAGCTTCAGTCATGGGAAGCTGCTTCCTCTATGCCTCAAGCTTCAGTCATGAGGCGCTGCTTTCGACACGCCTCAAGCTTCAGTCATGATGCGCTGCTTTCGACACGCCTCAAGTTTCAGTCATGACTCGCTTCTTCCGACACGCGTCACGCGTCAGTCATGAGACGCTGCTTCCGACACGTCTCAAGGCCGTCATGAGGCGCTGCTTCCGACACGCCTCAAGCTTCAGTCATGAGGCGCTAGTTCCGACACGCCTCAAGCGTCAGTCATGAGGCCCTGCTTCCTCCATGCCTCAAGCTTCAGCCATTAAGCGCTGCTTCCGACATGCCTCAAGCTTCAGTCATGAGACGCTGCTTCCGACACTTCTAAAGCTTCAGTCATTAAGCGCTTCTTCTGAAACGCCTCAATCTTCAGTCATGAGGCGTGGCTTCCAACACGCTTCAAGCTTCAGTAATGAGGCGCTTCTTCCGACACGCCTCACGCTGTAGTTATGAGACCCTGCTTCCGACACTCCTCAAGCTTCAGTCATGGGGCGATGCTTCTGACACGCCTCAAGCTTCAGTCACGGGGCGCTGCTTTCGACACGCCTCAAGCTTCAGTCATGAAGCCCTACTTCTGAAACGCCTCAAGTCTCTGTCATGAGGCCCTGCTTCCTCAATGCCTCAAGCTTCAGCCATGAGTCCCAGCTTCCGACACGCATTAAGCTTCAGTCATGAGGCGCTAGTTCCGACACGCCTGAAGCGTCAGTCATGAGGCCCTGCTTCCTCCATGCCTCAAGCTTCAGCCATTAAGCGCTGCTTCCGACATGCCTCAAGCTTCAGTCATGAGACGCTGCTTCCGACACTTCTAAAGCTTCAGTCATTAAGCGCTTCTTCTGAAACGCCTCAATCTTCAGTCATGAGGCCCGGCTTCCAACACGCTTCAAGCTTCAGTCATGAGGCCCTGCTTCCAACACGCCTCAAGCTTAAATCATGAGGCGCTGCTTCCGACACGCCTCACGATTATTCACGAGACCCTGCTTCCGACACGCCTCAAGCTTCAGCCATGGGGCGCTGCTTATGCCACGCTTCAAGCTTCAATCATGAGGCCCTGTTTCCGACTCGCCTATATTTCTGTCATGAGGCGTAGCTTCCGACACGCCTCAAGCTTCAGTAATGAGGCGCTGCTTTCTCCAAACCTCAAGCTCCAGTTATGAGTCACTGTTTCCGACATGCTTCAGCCTTCAGTCATCGGGAACTGTTTTCTACATGCTTCACGCGTCGGTCATAGGGCGCTGCTTCCGACCCGCCTCAAGCTTCATTCATGAGGCACTGCTTCCGACACGCCTCAAGCTTCAGTCATGAGGCACTGCTTCCGACACGCCTCAAGCTTCAGTCATGAGGCGCTGCTTCCGACACGCCTCAAGCTTCAGTCATGAGGCGCTGCTTCCGACACGCCTCAAGTTTCAGTTATGGGGAGCTGCTTCCGACCCGCCTCAAGCTTCATTCATGAGGCACTGCTTCCGAATCGCCTCAAGCTTCAGTCATGAGGCACTGCTTCCGACACGCCTCAAGATTCAGTCATGAGGTGCTGCTTTCGACACGCCTCAAGTTTCAGTCATGAGGCGCTTCTTCCGACTCGCCTAAAGCTTCAGTCGTAAGGCGCTGCTTCCAACACACCTCAAGCTTCAGTCATGAGGCGCAGCTTCTGACACGCCTCAAACATCAGTCATGAGGCGCCGCTTCCAACACGCCTCAAGCTTCAGTCACGAAGAGCACCTTCCGACACGACTCAAGCTTCAGCCATGAGGCGCTGCTACCGACACGCCTCAAGCTTCAATCATGAGGCGCTGCTTCATACACGCCTCAAGCTTCAGTCATGAGGCCCTGCTTCCGCCACGCCTCAAGCTTCAGTCATGAGGCACTGCTTCCTCCATGCCTCAAGCTTCAGTCGAGAGGCGCTGCTCCATGCCTTAAGCTTCAGTCGTGAGGCGCTGCTTCCTCAATGCCTCAAGCTTCAGTCATGATGTACTGCTTCCTCCATGCCTCAAGCATTAGTCTTGAGTTGCTGCTTCCTCCATGCCTCAAGCTTCAGTCATGAGGCGCTACTTCCACCATGCCTAAAGCTTCAGTCATTGGAAGCTGCTTCCTCCATGCATCAAGGTTCAGTCATGACTACTGCTTCCTCCATGCCTCAAGCTTCAGTCGTGAGACACTCCTCCATGCCTCATGCTTCAGTCATGAGACGCTGCTTCCTCGTGCCTCAAGCTTCAGCAATGAGGTACTGCTTCCTCCATGCCTCAAGTTTCAGTCGTGAAGTACTGCTTCCTTCATGCCACAAGCTTCAGTCATGAGGTGCTGCTTCTTCCATGCCTCAACCTTCAGTCATGAGGCGTTGATTCCTCCAAGCCTCAAGCATCAGGCATGAGGCGCTGAAACTGTCATGCCTTAACCTTCAGGCATGAGGCGCTCCTTCCTCTATGCCTCAAGCTTCAGTCGTGAGCCGCTGCTTTCTCCTTGCCTCAAGCTTCCGTCTTGATGCGCTGCTTCCTCTATGCCTCAGGCTTCAGGAATGTGACGCTGCTTCCTGTATTCCACAAGCTTCAGTCATTAGGTGCTGCTTCCTCCATACCTCAAGCTTTAGTCGTGAGGCGATGCTCCGTGCCTCAACCTGCAGTCGTGACACGCTGCTTCCTCCATGCCTCAGGATTCAGGCATGAGGCGCTGCTTCCGACACGCCTCAAGCTTCAGTCATGAGGCGATGCTTCCTCCATGCTTCATGCTTCAGTCATGGTGCGCTGCTTTAAACACGCCTCAAGCTTCAGTCATGAGGCGTTGCTTCCGACACGCCTCAAGATTCAATCATGGGGCGCTGCTTCCTCCATGCCTCAAGCCTCAGTAATGAGGCACTGCTTCGGACACGCCTCAAGCTTCAATCAAGAGGCGCAGCTTCCTCCATGCCTCAAGCTTCAGTCATGAGGCGCTGCTTCCTCCATTCCTCAAGCTTCAGTCATGAGGCGCTGCTTTCATCAAAACTCAAGCTTCAGTCATGAGACGCTGCTTTCGACACGCCTCAAGCTTCAGTCATGAGGCGCTGCTTTTTACACGCCTCAAGCTTCAGTCGTGAGGCGCTGCTTCCGACACGCCTCACGCTTCAGTCATGAGGCGCTGCTTCCTCAATGCCTCAATCTTTCGTCATGGGGAGCTGCTTCCGACACGTTTCAGGCTTCAATCCTGAGGCGCTGCTTCCTCCATGCCTCAAGCTTCAGTCAAGAGGCGCTGCTTCCGACACGCCTCACCCTTTAGTCATGAGGCGCTGCTTCCGACACGCCTCAAGCTTCAGTCAAGAGGCGCTAATTCCGACACGCCTCAAGCGTCAGTCATGAGGCCCTGCTTCCTCCAAGAATCAAGCTTCAGCCATTAAGCGCTGCTTCCGACACGCCTCAAACTTCAGTCATGAGACGCTACTTCCGACACGTCTCAAGCTTCAGTCATTAAGCGCTGCTTCCGACACGCTAAATCTTCAGTCATGAGGCCCTGCTTCCAACACGCTTCAAGCTTCAGTAGTGAGGTACTTCTTCCGACACGCCGCACGCTTTAGTCATGAGACCCTGCTTCCGACAAGCCTCAAAATTCAGTCATAGGGCGTTGCTTCCGAAACGCCTCAAGCTTCAGTCATGAGGCGCTGCTTCCGACACGCCTCACCCTCTAGTCATGAGGTACTGCATCCGACACGCCTCGAGCTTCAGTCACGCGGCGCTGTTTTCGACACGCCTCAAGCTTCAGTCATGAGGCGCTGCTTCCGACACGCCTCAAGCTTCAATCATGAGGCGCTGCTTCCGACACGCCTCACCCTCTAGTCATGAGGTGCTGCATCCGACACGCCTCGAGCTTCAGTCATGCGGCGCTGCTTTCGACACGCCTCAAGCTTCAGTCATGAGGCGCTGCTTCCGACACGCCTCAAGCTTCAATCATGAGGCGATGCTTCCGACACGCCTCAAGCTTCAATCATGAGACGCTGCTTCCGACACGCCTAAAGTCTTTGTCATGAGGCGCTGCTTCTGACACGCCTCAAGCTTCAGTCATGAGGCGCTAGTTCCAACACGCCTCAAGTGTCACTCATGAGGCGCTGCTTTCTCCAAACCTCAAGCTTCAGTTATGAGTCACTGTTTCCGACATGCTTCAGCCTTCAGTCATCGGGTGCTGCTTCCGATACGCCTCAAGTTTCAGTCATGAGGCACTGCTTCCGACATGCTTCAAGTTTCAGTCATGAGGAACTGTTTTCTACATGCTTCAAGCTTCGGTCATAGGGCGCTGCTTCCGACACGCTTCAAGCTTCATTCATGAGGCACTGCTTCCGACACGCCTCAAGTTTCAGTCATAAGGCGCTGCTTTCGACACGCCTCAAGCTTCAGTCTTGAGACGTTGCTTCCGACACGCCTCAAGATTCAGTCATGAGGCGCAGCTTCTGACACGCCTCAAACTGCAGTCATGAGGCGCTGCTTCCGACACGCCTCAAGCTTCAGTCACGAGGAGCAGCTTCCGACACGACTCAAGCTTCAGTCATGAGGCGCTGCTACCGACACGCCTCAAGCTTCAGTCATGAGGCACTGCTTCCTGCATGCCTCAAGCTTCAGTCGAGAGGCGCTGCTCCATGCCTTAAGCTTCAGTCTTGAGGCTCTGCTTCCACAAGGCTTCAAGCTTCAGTCATGATGTACTGCTTCCTCCATGCCTCAAGCATTAGTCTTGAGTTGCTGCTTCCTCCATGCCTCAAGCTTCAGTAATGAGGCGCTACTTCCACAATGCCTAAAGCTTCAGTCATTGGAAGCTGTTTCTTCCATGCATCAAGGTTCAGTCATGACCACTGCTTCCTCCATGCCTCAAGCTTCAGTCGTGAGGCGCTCCTCCATGCCTCATGCTTCAGTCGTGAGACGCTGCTTCCTCAAGCAGCGTCTCCGACACGCCTCAAGAATCAGTCATGAGACGCTGCTTCCGACACGTCTCAAGCTTCAGTCATTAAACGCTTCTTCTGAAACGCCTCGAGCTTCAGTCATGAGGCGCTGCTACCGACACGCCTCAAGCTTCAGTCATTAGGCTCTGATTTTGACATGCCTCAAGCTTCAGTCATGAGGCCCTGCTTCCGCCACGCCTCAAGCTTCAGTCATTAGGCACTGCTTCCTGCATGCCTCAAGCTTCAGTCGAGAGGCGCTGCTCCATGCCTTAAGCTTCAGTCTTGAGGCTCTGCTTCCTCAAGGCCTCAAGCTTCAGTCATGATGTACTGCTTCCTCCATGCCTCAAGCATTAGTCTTGAGTTGCTGCTTCCTCCATGCCTCAAGCTTCAGTCATGAGGCGCTACTTCCACAATGCCTAAAGCTTCAGTCATTGGAAGCTGTTTCTTCCATGCATCAAGGTTCAGTCATGACCACTGCTTCCTCCATGCCTCAAGCTTCAGTCGTGAGGCGCTCCTCCATGCCTCATGCTTCAGTCGTGAGACGCTGCTTCCTCAAGCAGCGTCTCCGACACGCCTCAAGAATCAGTCATGAGACGCTGCTTCCGACACGTCTCAAGCTTCAGTCATTAAGCGCTTCTTCTGAAACGCCTCGAGCTTCAGTCATGAGGCGCTGCTACCGACACGCCTCAAGCTTCAGTCATTAGGCTCTGATTTTGACATGCCTCAAGCTTCAGTCATGAGGCCCTGCTTCCGCCACGCCTCAAGCTTCAGTCATTAGGCACTGCTTCCTGCATGCCTCAAGCTTCAGTCGAGAGGCGCTGCTCCATGCCTTAAGCTTCAGTCTTGAGGCTCTGCTTCCTCAAGGCCTCAAGCTTCAGTCATGATGTACTGCTTCCTCCATGCCTCAAGCATTAGTCTTGAGTTGCTGCTTCCTCCATGCCTCAAGCTTCAGTCATGAGGCGCTACTTCCACAATGCCTAAAGCTTCAGTCATTGGAAGCTGTTTCTTCCATGCATCAAGGTTCAGTCATGACCACTGCTTCCTCCATGCCTCAAGCTTCAGTCGTGAGGCGCTCCTCCATGCCTCATGCTTCAGTCGTGAGACGCTGCTTCCTCAAGCAGCGTCTCCGACACGCCTCAAGAATCAGTCATGAGACGCTGCTTCCGACACGTCTCAAGCTTCAGTCATTAAGCGCTTCTTCTGAAACGCCTCGAGCTTCAGTCATCAGGCGCTGCTTTCGACACGCCTCAAGTTTCAGTCATGAGGCGCTTCTTTCGACACGCCTCAAGCTTCAGTCATGAGGTGCTAGTTCCGATACGCCTCAAGCGTCAGTCATGAGGCGCTGCTTTCTCCAAACCTCAAGCTTCAGTTATGAGTCACTGTTTCCGACATGCTTCAGCCTTCAGTCATGAGGCGCTGCTTCCGACACGCCTCAAGCGTCAGTCATGAGGCGCTGCTTTCGACACGCCTCAAATTTCAGTCATGAGGCGCTTCTTCCGACACGCCTCAAGCGTCAGTCATGAGGACCTGCTTCCGACAAGCGTCAAGCTTCAGTCATGAGACGCTGCTTCCGACACGCTTCAAGTCTCTGTCATGAGGCGCTGCTTCCAACACGCCTCAAGCTTCAGTCATGAGGCGCTAGTTCCAACACGCCTCAAGCGTCAGTCATGAGGCTCTGCTTTCTCCAAACCTCAAGCTTCAGTTATGAGTCACTGTTTCCGACATGCTTCAGCCTTCAGTCATGGGGCGCTGCTTCCGATACGCCTCAAGCTTCAGTCATGAGGCAATGCTTCAGACATGCTTCAAGCTTCAGTCATGAGGAATTGCTTCAGACATGCTTCAAGCTTCGGTTATAGAGCGCTGTTTCCGACACGCCTCAAGCTTTATTCATGAGGCACTGCTTCCGACACGCCTCAAGCTTCAGTCTTTAGGCGCTGCTTCCGACTCGCCTCAAGTTTCAGTCATGTGGAGCTGCTTCCGACACGCCTCAATCATCAGTCATGAGGCCCTGCTTCCGACACGCCTCAAGCTTCAGTCATGAGGCGCTGCTTTCGACACGCCTCAAGCTCCAGTCATGAGGCGCTGCTTCCAACACGCCTCAAGATTCAGTCATGAGGCGCTGCTTTTTACACGCCTCAAGCTTCAGTCATGAGGTGCTGCTACTGACACGCCTCAAGCTTCAGTCATGAGGCGCTAGTTCCGACACGCCTCAAGCGACAGTAATGAGGCGCTGTTTTCTCCAAACCTCAAGCGTCAGTTATAAGTCACTGTTTCCGACATGCCTCAGCCTTCAGTCATGGGGCGCAGCTTCCGACACGCCTCAAGCTTCAGTCATGAGGCGCTGCTACTGACACGCCTCAAGCTTCAGTCATGAAGCGCTGCTTTCGACACGCCTCAAATTTCATTATTGACGCGCTGCTTCCAACACGCCTCAAGCTTCAGTCAAGAGGCCTTTTTTTTATACGCCTCAAGCTCCAGTCATGAGGCGATGCTTCCGACACGCCTCACCCTTCATTCATGAGGCTCTGCTTCCTCCTTTCCTCAAGCTTCAGTCATAGGGTGCTGCTTCCAACACGTCACAAGCTTCTTTCATGAGGCGTTCTTTCCGACACTCATAACGCTTTAGTGATGAGGCGCTGCTTCCAACAAGCCTCAAGCTACAGTCATTTGGCTCAGCTTACGACACGCCTCAAGCTTCAGTCATGAGGCGCTGCTTCCGACACGCCTCAATCTTCCTTCATAAGGCGTTGCTTCCGACACGCCTCAAGCTTCAGTCATGAAAACAGTGCTTCCGACACGCCTCAAGCTTCAGTCATGAGGTTCTGATTCCTCCATGCCTCAAGCTTCAGTCATGAGACGCTGCTTCCGACACGCCTCAAGCTTCAGTCATGAGGCGCTGCTTCCTCCATGCCTCAAGCATCAGTCATAAGGCGCTGCTTCCGACACGCCTCAAGTTTCAGTCATGAGGTGCTGCTTCCTTCATGCCTCAAGCTTTAGTCATGAGGCGCTGCTTCCGACACGCCTCAAGCTTCAGTCATGAGGCGATGCTTCCGACACGCCTCACCCTTTAGTCATGAGGCGCTGCTTCCGACACGCCTCGAGCTTCAGTCATGAGGCGTTGCTTTTGACACGTCTCAAGTTTCAGTCATGAGGCGCTTCTTCCGACACGCATCAAGCTGCAGTCATGAGGCGCTGCTTCTGACACGCCTCAAGTTTCAGTGACGAGGCGCAGCTTCCGACACGCCTCAAGCTTCAGTCTTGAGGCGCTGCTAATGACACGCATCAAGCTTCAGTCATGAGGCGCTTGTTCCGACACGCCTCAAGCGTCAGTCATGAGGACCTGCTTCCGACAAGCGTCAAGCTTCAGTCATGAGACGCTGCTTCCGACACGCTTCAAGTCTCTGTCATGAGGCGCTGCTTCCAACACGCCTCAAGCTTCAGTCATGAGGCGCTAGTTCCAACACGCCTCAAGCGTCAGTCATGAGGCTCTGCTTTCTCCAAACCTCAAGCTTCAGTTATGAGTCACTGTTTCCGACATGCTTCAGCCTTCAGTCATGGGGCGCTGCTTCCGATACGCCTCAAGCTTCAGTCATGAGGCAATGCTTCAGACATGCTTCAAGCTTCAGTCATGAGGAATTGCTTCAGACATGCTTCAAGCTTCGGTCATAGAGCGCTGTTTCCGACACGCCTCAAGCTTTATTCATGAGGCACTGCTTCCGACACGCCTCAAGCTTCAGTCTTTAGGCGCTGCTTCCGACTCGCCTCAAGTTTCAGTCATGTGGAGCTGCTTCCGACACGCCTCAATCATCAGTCATGAGGCCCTGCTTCCGACACGCCTCAAGCTTCAGTCATGAGGCGCTGCTTTCGACACGCCTCAAGCTCCAGTCATGAGGCGCTGCTTCCAACACGCCTCAAGATTCAGTCATGAGGCGCTGCTTTTTACACGCCTCAAGCTTCAGTCATGAGGTGCTGCTACTGACACGCCTCAAGCTTCAGTCATGAGGCGCTAGTTCCGACACGCCTCAAGCGACAGTAATGAGGCGCTGTTTTCTCCAAACCTCAAGCGTCAGTTATAAGTCACTGTTTCCGACATGCCTCAGCCTTCAGTCATGGGGCGCAGCTTCCGACACGCCTCAAGCTTCAGTCATGAGGCGCTGCTACTGACACGCCTCAAGCTTCAGTCATGAAGCGCTGCTTTCGACACGCCTCAAATTTCATTATTGACGCGCTGCTTCCAACACGCCTCAAGCTTCAGTCAAGAGGCCTTTTTTTTATACGCCTCAAGCTCCAGTCATGAGGCGATGCTTCCGACACGCCTCACCCTTCATTCATGAGGCTCTGCTTCCTCCTTTCCTCAAGCTTCAGTCATAGGGTGCTGCTTCCAACACGTCACAAGCTTCTTTCATGAGGCGTTCTTTCCGACACTCATAACGCTTTAGTGATGAGGCGCTGCTTCCAACAAGCCTCAAGCTACAGTCATTTGGCTCAGCTTACGACACGCCTCAAGCTTCAGTCATGAGGCGCTGCTTCCGACACGCCTCAATCTTCCTTCATAAGGCGTTGCTTCCGACACGCCTCAAGCTTCAGTCATGAAAACAGTGCTTCCGACACGCCTCAAGCTTCAGTCATGAGGTTCTGATTCCTCCATGCCTCAAGCTTCAGTCATGAGACGCTGCTTCCGACACGCCTCAAGCTTCAGTCATGAGGCGCTGCTTCCTCCATGCCTCAAGCATCAGTCATAAGGCGCTGCTTCCGACACGCCTCAAGTTTCAGTCATGAGGTGCTGCTTCCTTCATGCCTCAAGCTTTAGTCATGAGGCGCTGCTTCCGACACGCCTCAAGCTTCAGTCATGAGGCGCTGCTTCCGACACGCCTCACCCTTTAGTCATGAGGCGCTGCTTCCGACACGCCTCGAGCTTCAGTCATGAGGCGTTGCTTTTGACACGTCTCAAGTTTCAGTCATGAGGCGCTTCTTCCGACACGCATCAAGCTGCAGTCATGAGGCGCTGCTTCTGACACGCCTCAAGTTTCAGTGACGAGGCGCAGCTTCCGACACGCCTCAAGCTTCAGTCTTGAGGCGCTGCTAATGACACGCATCAAGCTTCAGTCATGAGGCGCTTGTTCCGACACGCCTCAAGCGTCAGTCATGAGGCGCTGCTTTCTCCTAACCTCAAGCTTCAGTTATGAGTCACTGTTTCTGACATGTTTCAGCCTTCAGTCATGGGGCGCAGCTTCTGACACGCCTCAAGCTTCAGTCATGAGGCACTGCTACTGACACGACTCAAGCTTCAGTCATGAGGCGCTGCTTCCGACACACCCCAAGCTTCAGTCATGAGGCCCTGCTTCCGCCACGCCTCAAGCTTCAGTCATGAGGCACTGCTTCCGACACGCCTCAAGCTTCAGTCATGAGGCGCTTCTTCCGACACGCCTCAAGCTTCAAGAGTGGCAGCGCCCCATTCATAGGAATGGGGCGCTGCTGTCGACACGCCTTAAACTTCATTATTGAGGCGCTGCTTCCGACATGCCTCAAGCTTCAGTCAAGAGGCCTGCTTTTTACACGCCTCAAGTAAGTAATTATCAAAAGAAAGCACCAAACCGGGAAGGCTATGTAGCACCATCAAATGTGCAGAATAATCAGAGGGCGCTAAATATCACCAAGGATGCCAATACGGGAACAAAAACGCATAAGGCGAACGATATCAAAAGTATCCGAGTCACCAAGAATTCTATTGAGGGACAGGTGACCGCGAGGGGCGGTCGGAAAGCAAGACACACGCTCGTCCTGGAAGTCAGGACATTCAAGAAGGACATGCATGACCGTAAGAGGGACAATGCAACTTGGACAATAAGGAGCTGGGCGGCGCTCCATCAAGTGACCATGGGTTAAGCGATTATGATTAATACGCAACCTCGCCAGAGGCGTTTCCCAACGCCAGTTACGGTGGTAGGAGGACGGCCACGAGGAAACACAACATTTAAGAGTACGTAGTTTGTTACCAGTAACAGACAACCAAAGAGCCTGCCAACGGGTAAGGACGGAGGAATGGATAACCGGGTAAAAGTCGGAATATGGAATACCTTCACGAGGGATGGGACAAGAGCGGACAGTTACCTTGGCGGCAGCATCCGCACGCTCATTTAAGGACACACCAATATGGCTGGGGACCCAACAAAACTCAACCGACTTAAATTTACTGTGAACAAGAAACAGTCAATGCTGGATCTCGACAACTACTGGATGAACCGGATTAAAGGACCCGAGAGCCATGAGAGCACTACGAGAGTCAACAACAACTACAAAGGAAGACTGACAACGAGAAAGCAGGAGACGAAGAGCATAGAGAATAGCATAAAGCTCCGCTGTAAAGATGCTAGTCTCCGGAGGTAAGCGACACATAAAAGTGCGATCAGGAAAAACAACAGAGTAGCCAACACCATCCGCAGACTTAGAGCCATCGGTGAAGACAGAAACGGAGCGGGAGTGAGAAGAAAAGTGCTCGAGGAAAAGGCGTTTTAGAACCGTAGGAGGGGTAAAAGCTTTAGTGATACGGGTCAAGGATGTACAAAACCGCGGAAGAGGGACCCTCCACGGGGGCAAAGAAGGAACAACACGAGGAGAAACATCAGAAATACGAACGGAAAGAGAATCCAGTAGGCGAGATAACCGGACAGAAAGAGGGAGGTGGTGAAGAGCAACAGGAACCGCAGGAGGGGTAAAAGTTAAAGCACGACAGAGGCGAGAGGAAAGATGTTGCAAGGACCGCGCAAGATAGCAAAGACAGTAGCGATCACGGCGGTCCTGGAGAGACAGGAAGCCAGTGTCAACATACAAGCTAAGGATGGGAGTCGAACGAAAGGCACCAGAACTGAGGCGCAACCCAGTATGGTGCAAAACATCAAGACGGCGAAGAGTAGAAGGAGAAGAAGACGAGTAAGCAGGGCAACCATAATCGAGCTTAGACAGGACGAGAGAGGAATGTAAAGCAAAGAGAGTGCGCCTATCTGCCCCCCAAGAAGTATGGGACAAGACCCGAAGGAGGGTAAGGGCCTTAGAGCACTCAACACGGAGGTAAGAGATATGGGGAGACCAAGACAAACGAGTGTCAAGGAATAACCCCAAAAGTTTGCGGAATCTTTGTATTCAAGGGGATGACCATAAAGTGACAAAGAGGGACGAAGAACGACCCGTTTCCGCGTAAAAGTCATGGCACAAGTCTTAGAAGTAGAGAACTTGAAGCCATGATCGGTGGCCCAAGACGACACGGCATCAATTGCAAGTTGAAGCCGGCGCTGAAGGAGAGGCGAATCATCACCCTGACAGCAAAGGGTAAGATCATCGACATAGAGAGCGGAGAAGACACCAGAAGGAAGAGAGGAAAGAAGACCATTGAGGGCAACCAGAAAAAGAGTAGTGCTCAGAACACTACCCTGGGGCACACCTTCGTATTGCTGAAAAGAGGCAGAGAGAGCGGTACCAAGGCGCACCCGAAAGGAACGACGAGAGAGGAAGCTGCGGAGAAAGAGAGGGAGATGACCACGAAGGCCAAAAGAATGAAGTTGAGATAGAATATGATATCGCCAAGTGGTGTCGTAAGCCTTTTCCAGATCAAAAAGGACGGCAACAACGGAGATCTTCGCAGCAAAAGCAGTACGAATATAGACCTCCAAGTTCACCAGGACATCTGTCGTGCTGCGGCACTTGCGGAAACCAAATTGAGAAGGGGAGAGGAGGTGATAGTGTTCCAGGAACCACATCAAACGAACGTTAACCATACATTCAAAGAGTTTGCAGACACAACTTGTGAGAGCAATAGGGCGAAAGTCCTTAGGGGAAGTACCCAGAGACCCCGGTTTGCGAACAGGGAGGACAACGGTATCGAGCCAGTCCTCAGGGACTGACGACGACTCCCAGATCCGATTATACAGACTCAGTAAATACTGAGACGTGCACGGAGGGAGATGGCGAAGCATCTCATAATGAATACCATCGGAGCCCGCCGCCGGGCTCCGATGGTATTCATTCGGGCTCCCTGGCCCTCTTATGCAGAGGGCCAGGGCAGAACGAAGTAAGAGAAAGAGAGAAGGGATCATTATAGGGAAGCTGAAGATGAGTGCAGAAATCAAAAGGACGAGACTCAAGGACAGGTTTACGAAGAAGGAAAGATTGGGGAAGATGAAAACCAGAGCTAACAGAAGAAAAGTGGGAACCCAGTTTGGAAGCGACCTGCAACGGGTCCGCCACAAGAGTATCATGGAGGTGGAGGACCGGTGAAACATCGGGAACGAACTTACCCGCTATCTTGCGGATACGCTTCCAGATCTGGGGCAGAGGAGTTTCGGACGTAATTGTGGAGACATAAGATGCCCAACATTCACGTTTAGCCATACAGATGGCCCTACGGGCCACCGCACTCGCTTTCCGAAAGAAAAGAAAAGAATCGGCCGTCTGCCGACGGCGATGCTTCTTCCAGGCTGCACGCTTACAGTGGACAGCCCGAGCACAGTCCACATTCCACCAGGGAACGCACTTCCATGGACCCCGAAAGGAAAAGCGAGGAATAGAGCGGAGGGCAGCGACGAAGACAGTGTCATGAAAAAGGAGGAGAGCGCGAGGGGGAGGCAGAACGGAGAGGTCAGAGAGAGCAGCACTGAGGGTAAATAGGTTCCAGTCCACTTTAGCAAACCGCCACCTAGGAAAAGAGAGTGAAGGGCGAAACGAGAAAAAGGAAACAAGGATAGGGAAATGATCACTGCCATGGAGGTCATCAAGAACCTGCCACGTGAAATCTAAGTAAAGAGAAGAAGAGCAGAGAGAAAGGTCAAGACAAGAAAGGGTGCGAGTCCGAGAGTCCAAATGAGGGAGCTCACCAGAATTCAGAAGAGACAGGGAAGAAAAGAGGAGAAACGGCTCAAGAAGGCGACCCCGGGTATTCGTCAGAACATCACCCCAAAGAGAATGACGACAATTGAAGTCACCCAGCAGGAGCATAGGCTCCGGCAAGGAGTCCAAGAGGTATTTCAAATCAGGAAGAGAAAGCGGGACACTCGGGGGGAGATAAATGTAACAAACTGTGTACCATTTCCCCACAAAGATACGAGCAGCAGAACAATGGAGAGGCAAAGGAAAAAGTAAAGGAACAAAGGGAACATCAGTGCGATTTAAGAGAGCAGAAGAATTAGGAGCCCCAGCAACAGCTGGGGGGGGGGAGAGAAAGGAATAGCCACGAAAACGACCAGGACGAGCACCAAGCATCGGCTCCTGGAGACAGACACAAAGGGGCAAAAACCGCGAAATCAGAAGTTGGAGTTCGAGGAAATTGGCGTAATAACCTCGAACGTTCCATTGAAGAATAGACATCGACGAGAAGGGAAAGGACAACAACAGAGAACAAGGAAGAAACAAAGGCGAAAGAGCAACACAGCACGTTAAAGAATATCAGGGTCAGCAAAGTCAGGGTTAGGGGGCATGGGTAAACTGAGCAAAGACGGAGGGAAGGAAGCGGGAGAGCAGACCAGAGGTGGGCGGGCAGGGTCCGGAGGAAGAGGAGGAGACAACGGAGAGGAGCAGTCAAGGACAGCAGCAGAAAGAGGGGGAGTAGAAAGAGGGGAGCGCACCTCAGCAAGAGCAGCAACCGAAAGGGAAGCAGGGGGCCAAAGAAACCTCCATAGCAGGAACAGGGGGGCGCAATCACTGAAATGGGAGGGGAAGGAGCAACAGAGCCAGAAGTAGGGGCTGAGGAAGAAAGCGAAGCCTTCTTACCTGCCGGGGAGGAGGAAGGAGAGGAGCCAGGCTTACGCTTCTGACTTAAAGAGACCGGTGTCCCAGCAACCACGTACCGGGCAACGGATTCCAGTGTCTCAACAGGAGAAGCTGAACGAGAACACACACGACGGCCAGTAGGAGAGCGATGGACATCCGCCTGCACCGACAGGCGGCGGGGAGAGCCAATAGATGGAGGAAGAGGAAGGGAAGGAGGATCGGAGGGAGACGAGAAAGAAGACACAGGAGACACGACAGACCGGGCAGAAAAAAGGGGAACCCCAGACAGAGGACCAGGAGAGGGGCCCTTCGGAACAGAACTCAAAGGAACAGAGGAGGGGGCAGTGGGCGTATCAGGGTCCAAGGCCCGGAAACGGTTGTGAGTCTGAGGAAGGAGGGGAGGACGAGGAGAGGAAGAGCGCAACACGCGAGCATAAGAGACATTAGCATAAGGCGGGAGCCGGGGAACCTGGCGCCTCGCCTCAGGAAAAGATAAACGCTCCCGGTGCTTCAAGTTGAGGATGGCCGCCTCAAGTTTGTAATGGATACAGGCACGGGAGAAGGTAGGATGGGCCTCACCGCAGTTGAGGCAGCGAGCTTGGGGAGAAGTGCACTCCGACTTAGAGTGACCTTCACCCCCACACAAAGGACAGAGAGAGACAGTCCCAGAGCAGCGGAGGGCACCATGCCCAAACCTCCAGCACTTATTACAAAGCCGAGGAGAAGGGATATACTCCTGGACAGAGCACCTAGCACCAGCAAGAATGACAGAGGATGGGAGGGTCCTACCATCAAAGGTGATCTTCACAACACGAAGGGGTTGACGGCGACGACCACGAGGGGGACGAGTAAACGAGTCAGCCTGGAGGACAGAATGGCCTTGGGCATCAAGGATATGCCGAATATCATCGTGGCAATCCTGCAGATTCCGAACACCGTTGCAACATGGGGCGGGAGGAGAATAGTGCCAACACTGGCATTCATCTGAACGTTCTTGGAGACCCGAACAGAGATCTCGCCAAGGCAAGACAAGGCTGCCAAGCGGGAAGCTGCATCCTGAGAAGGAGCAGCAACGACACGTGTACCGAGACGAGTGGGGTTAAAGGTAAAGGACGCATCCACGGAATCAACAAGATGCCGATGGAGGGAGAAATCGTCAGGAGGCGAAGAATCAAGAGGGAGGAGATCAAAGTATTTGGCCCAAGAAGCGGGACCAAACAAGGCTCGATACGCGTCAGTACGGGAAGGAATCGAGCGAGAGCGGCCGGGGCGCGAACGGCGATGAGAACCCCCAGAGAGAGAGGGGACAAAAGGAGCAGTAATCACAACGAGAGACTTAGCTGCACCAGGGGACGAAGTGGTCACCACTGGGGGCTGGAGGCTCGACCCAACCACAGAGGCGGGAGGGGAGCTGGGGGAAGAAGTCAGGATGGTCAAAGGAGGAGCAAGGTCGGGATCCAACGTAGCGGAGGCTACAGAGCCCGGTCTTCCAAGACAGGCCGACTCGGGGGCTTGGTCGCCCACCCCACGAGCCCAAGAGGATAAAACAGAAGCATTCAACGACATAGGTACGAAGAGTGATAAATTCATCAACGAATGTGCCCCCATACCCACCATGGAGCCACAATTAGAGGCAGGACACCCAACAGGAAGCTATCGCCGATCATGCCGGGGCCCCCAAGGGGTGCATCGTGAGTATACGCCCTACAAACGCCACCTTAAGAACCGTCAGTCCGTCGAGATCGGGTTCAGCGACGAAAGGGGGATTGACAATAAAAGGTTTTCCTCGCTCGAGACGTTGGGTACTACAGTTCTACGGGTACAAGAGTATGCCTCCTCAAGCACCCGGGCGTCAAAATAGAAGAAGTCCAAAGAAATAATCCAAAACAAGCAAAAGGTCGACAGGAAACGACAAGCAGATAGGAGAAGAGGGGGGAGAAAAACGAAATATAAGGAAAAGGAAAAGCTATCCGGCACAATTAGAGAAGACAGCAGCAGAAGTGCAAGGCCAGAAAAGGACAGAGGACTGCCCCACGGAGCATCACACTCCGGCAGCCGTCCACCAAGCCCCCTCACGACGCCAATTGGCCGGATGGGGAGGGGGTTACACGCCTCAAGCTACAGTCATTTGGCGCAGCTTCCGACATGCCTCAAGCTTCAGTCATGAGGTTCTGATTCCTCCATGCCTCAAGATTCAGTCATGAGACGCTGCTTCCGACACACCTCAAGCTTCAGTCATGAGGCGCTGCTTCCTCCATGCCTCAAGCATCAGTCATGAGGCGCTGCTTCCAACACGCCTCAAGTTTCAGTCATGAGGTGCTGCTTCCTTCATGCCTCAAGCTTCACTCATGAGGCGCTGCTTACAACACGCCTCAAGCTTCAATCATGAGGTGCAGCTTCCGACACGCCTCAAGCTTCAGTCATGAGGCGATGCTTCCGACACGCCTCAAGCTTCAGTCATGAGGCGCTGCTTCCGACACGCCTCACCCTTTAGTCATGAGGCGCTGCTTCCGACACGCCTCGAGCTTCAGTCATGAGGTGCTGCTTCCGACACGCCACAAGCGTCAGTCATGAGGACCTGCTTCCGACAAGCGTCAAGCTTCTGTCATCAGACGCTGCTTCCGACACGCCTCAAGCTTCAGTATTGAGGCGCTAGTTCCGACACGCCTCAAGCGTCAGTCATGAGGCGCTGCTTTCTCCAAACTTCAAGCTTCAGTTATGAGTCACTGTTTCCGACATGCTTCAGCCTTCAGTCATGGGGCGCTGCTTCCGATACGCCTCAAGCTTCAGTCATGAGGTACTGCTTCAGACATGCTTCAAGCTTCAGTCATGAGAAACTGCTTTCTACATACTTCAAGCTTCGGTCATAGGGCGCTGCTTCCGACACGCCTCAAGCTTCATTCATGAGGCACTGCTTCCGACACGCCTCAAGCTTCAGTCATTAGGCACTGCTTCCGACACGCCTCAAGTTTCAGTAATGGGGAGCTGCTTCCGACACGCCTCAATCTTCGGTCAGGAGGCCCTGCTTCCGACACGCCTCAAGCGTCAGTCATGAGGCGCTGCTTTCGACACGCCTCAAGCTTCAGTCATGAGGCGCTGCTTCCGACACGCCTCAAGCTTCAGTCATGAGGCGCTGCTTTTGACACGCCTCAAGTTTCAGTCATGAGGCGCATCTTCCGACTCACCTCAAGCTTCAGTCGTAAGGCGCTGCTTCCTCCATGCCTCAAGCTTCTGTCGAGAGGCGCTGCTCCATGCCTTAAGCTTCAGTCGTGAGGCGCTGCATCCTCAATGCCTCAAGCTTCAGCCATGATGTACTGCTTCCTCCAAGCCTCAAGCATTTGTCTTGAGTTGCTGCTTTCACTATGCCTCAAGCTTCAGTCATGAGGCGCTACTTCCACCATGCCTAAAGCTTCAGTCATGGGAAGCTGCTTCCTCCATGCATCAAGGTTCAGTCGCGAGGCGCTCCTCCATGCCTCATGCTTCAGTCGTGAGACGCTGCTTCCTCGTGCCTCAAGCTTCAGCAATGAGGTACTGCTTCCTCCATGCCTCAAGGTTCAGTCGTGAAGTACTGCTTCCTCCATGTCTCAAGCTTCAGTAATGAGGTGCTGCTTCCTCCATGCCACAAGTTTCAGTCATGAGGTGCTGCTTCTTCTATGCCTCAACCTTCAGTCATGAGGCGTTGATTCCTCCAGGCCTCAAGCTTCAGGCATTTGACGCTACTTCATTCATGCCTTAACCTTCAGGCATGAGGCGCTGCTTCCTCCATGCCTCAAGCTTCAGTCGTGAGCCGCTGCTTTCTCCTTGCCTCAAGCTTCCGTCGTGATGCGCTGCTTCCTCCATGCCTCAGGATTCAGGCATGAGGCGCTGCTTCCGACACGCCTCAAGCATCAGTCATGAGGCGATGCTTCCTCCATGCCTCATGCTTCAGTCATGGGGCGCTGCTTTCGACACGCCTCAAGCTTCAGTCATGAGGTGATTCTTCCGACACGCCTCAAGATTCAATCATGAGGCGCTGCTTCCTTCATGCCTCAACCTCAGTAATGAGGCACTGTTCCGTCACGCCTCAAGCTTCAGTCACGAGGCGCTGCTTCCCCTATGCCTCAAACTTCAGTCATGAGGCACTGCTTCCTCAATGCCTCAAGCTTCAGTCATGAGGCGCTACTTCCCCCAGGACTCAAGCTTCAGTCATTACTCGCTGCTTTTTACACGCCTCAAGCTTCAGTCATGAGGCGATGCTTCCGACACGCCTCACGCTTCAGTCATGAGGCTCTGCTTCCTCAATGCCTTAAGCATTAGTCATGGGGCGCTGCTTCCGACACGCCTCAAGCTTCAGTCATGAGGCGCTGCTTCCTCCATGCCTAGAGATTCAGTCATGAGGCGATGCTTCCGTCACGCCTCACCCTTCAGTCATGAGGCGCTGCTTCCTCCTTGCCTCAAGCTTCAGTCATAAGGTGCTGCTTCCAACACACCTCAAGCTTCTGTCATGAGGCGCTTCTTCCGATACACCTCAAGCTTCAAGAGTGGCAGCGCCCCATTCATATTAATAAGGCGCTGCTTTCGACACGCCTCAAACTTCATTATTGAGGCGCTGCTTCCGACACGCCTCACCCTTCAGTCATGAGGCGCTGCTTCCTCCTTCCCTCAAGCTTCAGTCATAGGGGGCTGCTTCCAACACGTCTCAAACTTCAGTCATGAGACGATGCTTCCGACACGCCTCAATCTTAATCCATGAGGCATTGCTTCCGACACGCCTCAAGCTTCAGTCATGAGGCACTGCTTCCGACACGCTTAAGCTTCACTCATGAGGTTCTGATTCCTCCATGCCTTAAGCTTCAGTCATGAGGCGCTGCTTCCGACACGCCTCAAGTTTCAGTCATGAGGCGGTGTTTCCTTCATGCCTGAAGCTTCAGTCATGAGGGGCTGTCTTCTCGATGCCTCAAGCTTCAGTTATGAGGCGCTACTTCCGACACGCCTCAAGCTTCAGTTATGAGACGGTGCTTCTTCTATGCCTCAAGCTTCAGTCATGAGGCGCTGCTTCCTCCATGCCTCAAGCTTCAGTCATGAGGTGCTGCTTTTTACAGGCCCCAAGCTTCAGTCATGAGGCTCTGCTTCCGACACGATTCACGCTTCAGTAATAAGGAGCTGCTTCCTATATGCCTCAAGCTTCAGTCATGGAGCGCTAATCCGACACGCCTCAAGCTTCAAATATGAGGCGCTGCTTCCTCCATGCTTCAAGCTTCAGTCAAGAGGCGCTACTTCCGACACGCCTCACTTTTTAGTCATGAGACGCTGCTTCCGACACGTTTCAAGCTTCAGTCATGAGGCGCTGCTTTCGACACGCCTCAAGCTTCAGTCATGACGCGCTGCTGCCGACACGTCTCAAGCTTCAATCATGAGGCGCTGCTTCCGACACGCCTCAAGCTTCAGTCATAAGGCCCTGCTTCCGACACGCACCAAGCTTCAGTCATGAGGCTTGCTTCCGACACGCCTCAATCTTCAGTCTTGAGGTGCTGCTTCCGACACGCCTCAAGCTTCAGTCATGAGGCCATGCTTCCGCCAAGTCTCAAGCTTCTGTCATAAGGCACTGCTTCCTCCATGCCCCAAGCTTCAGTCATTAATCACTGTTTCCTCCATGCCTCAAGCTTCAGTCGTGAACCGCTCCTCCATGCCTCATGCTTCAGTCGTAAGACGCTGCTTCCTCCATGCCTCAAACTTCAGCAATGAGGTGCTGCTTCCTCTATGCCTCAAGCTTCAGTCATGAGGCGCTGCTTCGTCCATGCCTCAAGCATCAGTCATAGGGCGTTACTTCCGACACGCCTCAAGCTTCAGCCATGAGGCTCTGTTCCGACACGCCTCAAATTTCAGTCAAGAGGCGCTGCTTCCTCTATGCCTCAAGCTTCAGTCATGAGGCACTTCTTCTTGCGTGCCTCAAGCTTCATTCATGAGACGCTGCTTCCTACATGCCTCAAGCTTCAGTTATGGGGCGCTGCTCCCGACACGGTTCAAGCTTCAGTCATGAGGCGCTGCTTCCGACACGACTTAAGCTTCAGTCAAGGGACGCTGCTTCCGACACGCCTCAAGTTTCAGTCATGAGGCGCTGCTTCCTTCATGCCTCTAGCTTCAGTCATGAGACGCTATCTTCTTGATGCCTCAAGCTTCAGTTATGAGGCGCTACTTCCGACACGCCTCAAGCTTCAGTCATGAGTCGGTGCTTCTTCCATGCCTCAAGCTTCAGTAATGAGGTGCTGCTTCCTCAATGCCACAAGTTTCAGTCATGAGGTGCTGCTTCTTCCATGCCTCAAACTTCAGTCATGAGGCGTTGATTCCTCCAGGCCTCAAGCTTCAGCCATGAGGCGCTGAATCCTTCATGCCTTAACCTTCAGGCATGAGGCGCTGCGTCCTCCATGCCTCAAGACTCAGTCGTGAGCCGCTGCTTTCTCCTTGTCTCAAGCTTCCGTCTTGATGCGCTGCTTCCTCCATGCCTCAGGCTTCAGGCATATGGCGCTGCTTCCTGTATTCCTCAAGCTTCAGTCGTGAGGGACTGCTTTCTCCATATCTCAAGCTTCAGTCGTGAGGCGATGCTCCATGTCTCAAGCTTCAGTCGTGACACGCTGCTTCTTTTATGCCTCTGAATTCACGCATGAGGCGCTGCATCCGACACGCCTCAAGCTTCAGTCATGAGGCGATACTTCTGACACGCCTCAAGATTCAATCATTGGGCGCTGCTTCCTCCATGCCTCAAGCCTCAGTAATGAGGCACTGCTTCCGACACGCCTCAAGCTTCAATCAAGAGGCACTGCTTCCGACACGCCTCAAGCTTCAATCAAGAGGCGCAGCTTCCTCCATGCCTGAAGCTTCAGTCATGAGGCACTGCTACCTCCATGCCTCAAGCTTCAGTCATGAGTCGCTGTTTCCATAATAACTCAAGCTTCAGTCATGAGGCGCTGCTTTCGACACGCCTCAAGCTTCATTCATTAGATTCTGCTTTTTAAACGCCTCAAGCTTCAGTCATGAGGCGCTGCTTCCGACACGCCTCACTCTTCAGTCATGAGGCGCTGCTTCCTCAATGCCTCAAGTTTAGTCATGGGGCGCTGCTTTTGACACGTTTCAAGCTTCAGTCCTGAGGCGCTGCCTCCTCCATGCCTCAAGCTTCAGTCAAGTGGCGCTGCTTCCGACACGCCTCGAGTTTCAGTCATGAGGCGCTGCTTTCGACACGCCTCAAGCTTCAGTCATGAGGCGCTGCTTCCGGCACGCCTCAAGCTTCAATCATGAGGCGCAGCTTCCGACACACCTCAAGCTTCAGTCATGAGGCGCTGCTTCCGACACGCCTTAAGCTTCAGTCATGAGGCCCTACTTCCGACACGCCTCAATCTTCAGTCATGAGGCTCTGCTTCCTCCATGCCTCAAGCTTCAGTCATGTGGCGCTACTTCTGACACGCCTCACCCTTCAGTCATGAGGCGCTTCTTCCGATACGCCTCAAGCTTCAGTCATGAGGCGCTGCTTTCGAAACGCCTCAAGCTTCAGTCATGAGGCGCTGCTTCCGACATTTCTCAAGCTTCAGTCATGAGGTGCTGCTTACTCCATGCCACAAGCTTCAGTCATGAGGTGCTGCTTCTTCCATGCCTCAACCTTCAGTCATGAGGCGTTGATTTCTCCAGGACTCAAGCTTCAGGCATGAGGCGCTGAATCCTTCATGCCTTAACCTTCAGGCAAGAGGCGCTTCTTCCTTCATGCCTTAAGCTTCAGTCGTGAACAGCTGCTTTCTCTTTACCTCAAGCTTCAGTCTTGGTGTGCTGCTTCCTCCATGCCTCAGGCTTCAGGCATGTAACGCTGCTTCCTCTATTCCTCAAGCTTCAGTGGTGAGGTACTGCTTCCTCCATACCTCAAGTTTCAGTCGTGAGACGATGCTCCATGCCTCAAGCTTCAGTCGTCACACGCTGCTTCCTCCATGCCTCAGGATTCAGGCATGAGGCGCTGCTTCCGACACGCCTCAAGCTTCAGTCATGAGGCGATGCTTCCTCCATGCCTCATGTTTCAGTCATGGGGCGCTGCTTCCGACACGCCTCAAGATTCAATCATGGGGCGCTGCTTCCGCCATGCCTCAAGCCTCAGTAAAGAGGTACGGTTCCGACGCGCCTCAAGCTTCACTCAAGAGGCGCTGGTTTCTCAATGCCTCAAGCTTCAGTCATGAGGCGCTGCTTCCTCTATGCCTCAAGCTTCAGTCATGAGGCGCTGCTTCCTCCATGACTCAAGCTTCCATCATGAGGCGCTGCTTCCTCCATGACTCAAGCTTCGGTCATGAGGTGCTGCTTTCGACACGCCTCAAGCTTCGGTCATGATTCGCTGCTTTTTACACGCCTCAAGCTTCAGTCGTGAGGCGATGCTTCCGACACGCCCCACGCTTCAGTCACGAGGCGCTGTTTCCTCAATGCCTTAAGCATTAGCCATGGGGCGCTGCTTCCGAAACGCCTCACCCTTTAGTCATGAGGCACTGCTTCCGACACGCCGCAGTCTTCAGTCATGAGGCGCTGCTTTCGACACGCCTCAAACTTCAGTCATGAGGCGCTGCTTCCGACACGCCTCAAGCTTCAATAATGAGGCTCAGCTTTCGACACGCCTCAAGCTTCAGTCATGAGGCGCTGCTTACACGCGTCAAGCTTCAGTCATGAGGCGTTGCTTCCGACACGTTTCAAGCTTTAGTCATGAGTCGCTGCTTCCGACACGCCTCAACCTTCAGTCATGAGGCGCTGCTACCGACACGCCTCAAGCTTCAGTCATGAGGCGCTGCTTCCGACACGCCTCAAGCTTCAGTCATGAGGCCCTGCTTCCGACACGCCTCAAGCTTCAGTCATGAGGCACTGATTCCTCCATGCCTCACGCATCAGTCATGAGGCGCTGCTTCCTCCATGCCTCAAGCTTCAGTCATGAGGCGCTACTTCTGACACGCCTCACCCTTCAGTCATGAGGCCCTGCTACCGAAACGCCTCAAGCTTCAGTCATGAGGCGCTGCTTCCGACACGCGTCAAGCTTCAGTCATGAGGCGCTGCTTCCAACACGCCTCAAGCTTCAGTCATGAGGCACTGATTCCTCCAGGCTTCACGCTTCAGTCATGAGGCGCTGCTTCCTCCATGCCTCAAGCTTCAGTCATGAGTCGCTACTTCTGACACGCCTCACCCTTAAGTCATGAGGCGCCTCTTCCGACAAGCCCCAAGCTTTAATTATGAGGCGCTGCTTTCGACACGCCTCAAGCTTCAGTCATGAGGCACTGCTTCCGACATTTCTCAAGCTTCAGTCATGAGGTGCTGCTTCCTCCATGCCACAAGCTTCAGTCATGAGGTGCTGCTTCTTCCATGCCTTAACCTTCAGTCATGAGGCGTTGATACCACCAGGCCTCAAGCTTCAGGCATGGGGCGCTGAATCCTTCATGCCGTAACCTTCAGGCATGAGGCGCTCCTTCCTCCATGCCTCAAGCTTCAGTCGTGAGCCGCTGCTTTCTCTTTGCCTCAAGCTTCAGTCTTGATGTGCTGCTTCCTCCATGCCTCAGGCTTCAGGCATGTGACGCTGCTTCCTCTATTCCTCAAGCTTCAGTGATGAGGTACTGCTTCCTCCATACCTCAAGCTTCAGTCGTGAGGCGATGCTCCATGCCTCAAGCTTCAGTCGTCACATGCTGCTTCCTCCATGCCTCAGGATTCAGGCATGAGGCGCTGCTTCCGACACGCCTCAAGATTCAATCATGGGGCGCTGCTTCGTCCATGCCTCAACCTCAATAATGAGTCACTGTCCCGACACGCCTCAAGCTTCAGTCACGAGGCGCTGCTTCCTCCATGCCTCAAGCTTCAGTCATGAGGCGCTGCTTCCTCCAGGACTCAAGCTTCAGTCATGAGGCGCTGCTTTCGACACGCCTCAAGCTTCAGTCATGAGGCGCTGCTTTTTACACGCCTCAAGCTTCAGTCATGAGGCGATGCTTCCGACACGCCTCACGCTTCAGTCATGAGGTGCTGCTTCCTCAATGCCTTAAGCATTAGTCATGTGGCGCTGCTTCCGACACGCCTCAAGCTTCAGTCATGAGGCGATGCTCCAT
This sequence comes from Procambarus clarkii, assembly GCF_040958095.1. Taxonomy (NCBI): domain Eukaryota; kingdom Metazoa; phylum Arthropoda; class Malacostraca; order Decapoda; family Cambaridae; genus Procambarus; species Procambarus clarkii. The sequence continues at coordinate 23,744,887 of NC_091151.1, read as the reverse complement.
GCCTCAAGCTTCAGTCGTGACACGCTGCTTCCTCCATGCCTCTGAATTCACGCATGAGGCGCTGCATCCGACACGCCTCAAGTTTCAGTCATGAGGCGATACTTCTGACACGCCTCAAGATTCAATAATTGGGCGCTGCTTCCTCCATGCCTCAAGCCTCAGTAATGAGGCACTGCTTCCGACACGCCTCAAGCTTCAATCAAGAGGCACTGCTTCCGACACGCCTCAAGCTTCAATCAAGAGGCGCAGCTTCCTCCATGCCTGAAGCTTCAGTCAAGAGTCGCTGTTTCCATAATAACTCAAGCTTCAGTCATGAGGCGCTGCTTTCGACACGCCTCAAGCTTCATTCATTAGATTCTGCTTTTTAAACGCCTCAAGCTTCAGTCATGAGGCGCTGCTTCCGACACGCTTCAGTCATGAGGCGCTGCTTCCGACACGCTTCAGTCATGAGGCGCTGCTTCCTCAATGCCTCAAGCTTTAGTCATGGGGCGCTGCTTTTGACACGTTTTAAGCTTCAGTCCTGAGGCGCTGCTTCCGACACGCCTCAAGCTTCAATCATGAGGCGTAGCTTCCGACACGCCTCAAGCTTCAATCATGAGGCGCAGCTTCCGACACACCTCAAGCTTCAGTCATCAGGCGCTGCTTCCGACAAGCCTCAACCTTCAGTCATGAGGCGCTTCTTCCGACACGTTTCAACCTTCAGTCATGAGGCGCTCTTTCCAACACGCCTTAAGCTTCAGTCATGAGGCCCTACTTCCGACACGCCTCAATCTTCAGTCATAAGGCTCTGCTTCCTCCATGCCTCAAGCTTCAGTCATGAGGCGCTACTTCTGACACGCCTCACCCTTCAGTCATGAGGCGCTTCTTCCGATACGCCTCAAGCTTCAGTCATGAGGCGCTGCTTTCGAAACGCCTCAAGCTTCAGTCATGAGGCGCTGCTTACTCAATGCCACAAGCTTCAGTCATGAGGTGCTGCTTCTTCCATGCCTCAACCTTCAGTCATGAGGCGTTGATTTCTCCAGGCCTCAAGCTTCAGGCATGAGGCGCTGAATCCTTCATTCCTTAACTTTCAGGCATGAGGCGCTTCTTCCTTCATGCCTGAAGCTTCAGTCGTGAACAGCTGCTTTCTCTTTACCTCAAGCTTCAGTCTTGGTGTGCTGCTTCCTCCATGCCTCAGGCTTCAGGCATGTAACTCTGCTTCCTCTATTCCTCAAGCTTCAGTGGTGAGGTACTGCTTCCTCCATACCTCAAGTTTCAGTCGTGCGACGATGCTCCATGCCTCAAGCTTCAGTCGTCACACGCTGCTTCCTCCATGCCTCAGGATTCAGGCATGAGGCGCTGCTTCCGACACGCCTCAAGCTTCAGTCATGAGGCGATGCTTCCTCCATGCCTCATGTTTCAGTCATGGGGCGCTGCTTCCGACACGCCTCAAGATTCAATCATGGGGCGCTGCTTCCTCCATGCCTCAAGCCTCAGTAAAGAGGTACGGTTCCGACGCGCCTCAAGCTTCAGTCAAGAGGCGCTGGTTTCTCCATGCCTCAAGCTTCAGTCATGAGGCGCTGCTTCCTCCATGCCTCAAGCTTCAGTCATGAGGCGCTGCTTCCTCCATGACTCAAGCTTCCATCATGAGGCGCTGCTTCCTCCATGACTCAAGCTTCGGTCATGAGGCGCTGCTTTCGACACGCCTCAAGCTTCAGTCATGATTCGCTGCTTTTTACACGCCTCAAGCTTCAGTCGTGAGGCGATGCTTCCGACACGCCCCACGCTTCAGTCACGAGGCGCTGTTTCCTCAATGCCTTAAGCATTAGTCATGGGGCGCTGCTTCCGACACGCCTCAAGCTTCAGTCATGAGGCGCTGCTTCCTACATGCCTAGAGATTCAGTCATGAGGCGCTGCTTCCGTCACGCTTCACCCTTCTGTCATGAGGCGCTGCTTCCTCCTTGCCTCAAGCTTCAGTCACAGGGTGCTGCTTCCAACACGCCTCGAGCTTCAGTCATGAGGCGCTTCTTCCGACACGCCTCAAACTTCATTATTAATGCGCTGCTTCCAGCACGCCTCAAGCTTCAGTCATGAGGCCTGCCTTTTACACGCCTCAAGCTTCAGTCATGAGGCGATGCTTCCGACATGCCTCTCCCTTCAGTCATAAGGCGCTGCTTCATCCTTGCCTCAAGCTTCAGTCATAGGGTGCTGCTTCCAACACGTCTCAAGCTTCATTCATGAGGCGTTCCATCCGACACGCCTAACGCTTTAGTGATGAGGCGCTGCTTCCAACAAGCCTCAAGCTACAGTCATTTGGCCCAGCTTCCGACAGGCCTCAAGCTTCAGTCATGAGGCGCTCCTTCCGACACGCCTCAATCTTCCTTCATGAGGCGTTGCTTCCGACACGCGTCAAGCTTCAGTCATGAGGCACTGCTTCCAACGCGCCTCAAGCTTCAGTCATGAGGTTCTGATTCCTCCATGCCTCAAGCTTCAGTCATGAGACGCTGCTTTCGACACGCCTCAATCTTCAGTCATGAGGCGCTGCTTCCTCCATGCCTCAAGCATCAGTCATGAGTCGCAGCTTCCGACGCGCCTCAAGTTTCAGTCATTAGGTGCTGCTTCCTTCATGCCTCAATCTTCACTCATAAGGCGCTGTCTCCTCGATGCCTCAACCTTCAGTTATGAGGCGCTACTTCCGACACGCCTCAAGCTTCAGTCATGAGTCGGTGATTCTTCCATGCCTCAAGCTTCAGTCATGAGACTCTGCTTCCGACACGCCTCAAGCATCAGTCATGAGGCGCTGCTTCTGACACGCCTCAAGTTTCAGTCATGAGGTGCTGCTTCCTTCATGCCTCAAGCTTCAGTCATGAGGCGCTGTCTCCTCGATGCCTCAAGCTTCAGTTATGAGGCGCTACTTCCGACACGCCTCAAGCTTAAGTCATTTGGCGCTGCTTTCGACACGCCTCAAGCTTCAGTCATGAGGCGCTGCTTCCGACATGCTTCAAGCTTCAGTCTTGAACCGCTGCTTTCGACAGGCCTCAAGTTTCCATCATGAGGCGCTGCTACCGACACGCCTCAAGCTTCAGTCATGAGGCACTGCTTCCGACATTTCTCAAGCTTCAGTCATGAGGTGCTGCTTCCTCCATGCCACAAGCTTCAGTCATGAGGTGCTGCTTCTTCCATGCCTCAACCTTCAGTCATGAGGCGTTGATGCCACCAGGCCTCAAGCTTCAGGCATGGGGCGCTGAATCCTTCATGCCGTAACCTTCAGGCATGAGGCGCTCCTTCCTCCATGCCTCAAGCTTCAGTCGTGAGCCGCTGCTTTCTCTTTGCCTCAAGCTTCAGTTTTGATGTGCTGCTTCCTCCATGCCTCAGGCTTCAGGCATGTGACGCTGCTTCCTCTATTCCTCAAGCTTCAGTGATGAGGTACTGCTTCCTCCATACCTCAAGCTTCAGTCGTGAGGCGATGCTCCATGCCTCAAGCTTCAGTCGTCACATGCTGCTTCCTCCATGCCTCAGGATTCAGGCATGAGGCGCTGCTTCCGACACGCCTCAAGATTCAATCATGGGGCGCTGCTTCGTCCATGCCTCAACCTCAATAATGAGTCACTGTCCCGACACGCCTCAAGCTTCAGTCACGAGGCGCTGCTTCCTCCATGCCTCAAGCTTCAGTCATGAGGCGCTGCTTCCTCCAGGACTCAAGCTTCAGTCATGAGGCGCTGCTTTCGACACGCCTCAAGCTTCAGTCATGAGGCGCTGCTTTTTACACGCCTCAAGCTTCAGTCATGAGGCGATGCTTCCGACACGCCTCACGCTTCAGTCATGAGGTGCTGCTTCCTCAATGCCTTAAGCATTAGTCATGTGGCGCTGCTTCCGACACGCCTCAAGCTTCAGTCATGAGGCGATGCTCCATGCCTCAAGCTTCAGTCGTGACACGCTGCTTCCTCCATGCCTCTGAATTCACGCATGAGGCGCTGCATCCGACACGCCTCAAGTTTCAGTCATGAGGCGATACTTCTGACACGCCTCAAGATTCAATAATTGGGCGCTGCTTCCTCCATGCCTCAAGCCTCAGTAATGAGGCACTGCTTCCGACACGCCTCAAGCTTCAATCAAGAGGCACTGCTTCCGACACGCCTCAAGCTTCAATCAAGAGGCGCAGCTTCCTCCATGCCTGAAGCTTCAGTCATGAGGCGCTGCTACCTCCATGCCTAAAGCTTCAGTCAAGAGTCGCTGTTTCCATAATAACTCAAGCTTCAGTCATGAGGCGCTGCTTTCGACACGCCTCAAGCTTCATTCATTAGATTCTGCTTTTTAAACGCCTCAAGCTTCAGTCATGAGGCGCTGCTTCCGACACGCTTCAGTCATGAGGCGCTGCTTCCTCAATGCCTCAAGCTTTAGTCATGGGGCGCTGCTTTTGACACGTTTTAAGCTTCAGTCCTGAGGCGCTGCTTCCTCCATGCCTCAAGCTTCAGTCAAGAGGCGCTGTTTCCGACACGCCTCGAGTTTCAGTCATGAGGCGCTGCTTTCGACACGCCTCAAGCTTCAGTCATGAGGCGCTGCTTCCGACACGCCTCAAGCTTCAATCATGAGGCGCAGCTTCCGACACACCTCAAGCTTCAGTCATGAGGCGCTGCTTCCGACAAGCCTCAACCTTCAGTCATGAGGCGCTTCTTCCGACACGTTTCAAGCTTCAGTCATGAGGCGCTCTTTCCAACACGCCTTAAGCTTCAGTCATGAGGCCCTACTTCCGACACGCCTCAATCTTCAGTCATAAGGCTCTGCTTCCTCCATGCCTCAAGCTTCAGTCATGAGGCGCTACTTCTGACACGCCTCACCCTTCAGTCATGAGGCGCTTCTTCCGATACGCCTCAAGCTTCAGTCATGAGGCGCTGCTTTCGAAACGCCTCAAGTTTCAGTCATGAGGCGCTGCTTACTCAATGCCACAAGCTTCAGTCATGAGGTGCTGCTTCTTCCATGCCTCAACCTTCAGTCATGAGGCGTTGATTTCTCCAGGCCTCAAGCTTCAGGCATGAGGCGCTGAATCCTTCATTCCTTAACTTTCAGGCATGAGGCGCTTCTTCCTTCATGCCTGAAGCTTCAGTCGTGAACAGCTGCTTTCTCTTTACCTCAAGCTTCAGTCTTGGTGTGCTGCTTCCTCCATGCCTCAGCCTTCAGGCATGTAACGCTGCTTCCTCTATTCCTCAAGCTTCAGTGGTGAGGTACTGCTTCCTCCATACCTCAAGTTTCAGTCGTGAGACGATGCTCCATGCCTCAAGCTTCAGTCGTCACACGCTGCTTCCTCCATGCCTCAGGATTCAGGCATGAGGCGCTGCTTCCGACACGCCTCAAGCTTCAGTCATGAGGCGATGCTTCCTCCATGCCTCATGTTTCAGTCATGGGGCGCTGCTTCCGACACGCCTCAAGATTCAATCATGGGGCGCTGCTTCCTCCATGCCTCAAGCCTCAGTAAAGAGGTACGGTTCCGACGCGCCTCAAGCTTCAGTCAAGAGGCGCTGGTTTCTCCATGCCTCAAGCTTCAGTCATGAGGCGCTGCTTCCTCCATGCCTCAAGCTTCAGTCATGAGGCGCTGCTTCCTCCATGACTCAAGCTTCCATCATGAGGCGCTGCTTCCTCCATGACTCAAGCTTCGGTCATGAGGCGCTGCTTTCGACACGCCTCAAGCTTCAGTCATGATTCGCTGCTTTTTACACGCCTCAAGCTTCAGTCGTGAGGCGATGCTTCCGACACGCCCCACGCTTCAGTCACGAGGCGCTGTTTCCTCAATGCCTTAAGCATTAGTCATGGGGCGCTGCTTCCGACACGCCTCAAGCTTCAGTCATGAGGCGCTGCTTCCTACATGCCTAGAGATTCAGTCATGAGGCGCTGCTTCCGTCACGCTTCACCCTTCTGTCATGAGGCGCTGCTTCCTCCTTGCCTCAAGCTTCAGTCACAGGGTGCTGCTTCCAACACGCCTCGAGCTTCAGTCATAAGGCGCTTCTTCCGACACGCCTCAAACTTCATTATTAATGCGCTGCTTCCAACACGCCTCAAGCTTCAGTCATGAGGCCTGCCATTTACACGCCTCAAGCTTCAGTCATGAGGCGATGCTTCCGACATGCCTCTCCCTTCAGTCATAAGGCGCTGCTTCATCCTTGCCTCAAGCTTCAGTCATAGGGTGCTGCTTCCAACACGTCTCAAGCTTCATTCATGAGGCGTTCCATCCGACACGCCTAACGCTTTAGTGATGAGGCGCTGCTTCCAACAAGCCTCAAGCTACAGTCATTTGGCGCAGCTTCCGACAGGCCTCAAGCTTCAGTCATGAGGCGCTCCTTCCGACACGCCTCAATCTTCCTTCATGAGGCGTTGCTTCCGACACGCGTCAAGCTTCAGTCATGAGGCACTGCTTCCAACGCGCCTCAAGCTTCAGTCATGAGGTTCTGATTCCTCCATGCCTCAAGCTTCAGTCATGAGACGCTGCTTTCGACACGCCTCAATCTTCAGTCATGAGGCGCTGCTTCCTCCATGCCTCAAGCATCAGTCATGAGTCGCAGCTTCCGACGCGCCTCAAGTTTCAGTCATTAGGTGCTGCTACCGACACGCCTCAAGCTTCAGTCATGAGGCGCTGCTACCGACACGCCTCAAGCTTCAGTCATGAGGCGCTGCTTCCGACACGCCTCAAGCTTCAGTCATGAGGCGCTGCTACCGACACGCCTCAAGCTTCAGTCATGAGGCGCTGCTTCCGACACGCCTCAAGCTTCAGTCATGAGGCCCTGCTTCCGACACGCCTCAAGCTTCAGTCATGAGGCACTGATTCCTCCATGCCTAACGCTTCAGTCATGAGGCGCTGCTTCCTCCATGCCTCAAGCTTCAGTCATGAGGCGCTACTTCTGACACGCCTCACCCTTCAGTCATGAGGCCCTGCTACCGACACGCCTCAAGCTTCAGTCATGAGGCGCTGCTTCCGACACGCCTCAAGCTTCAGTCATGAGGCGCTGCTTCCAACACGCCTCAAGCTTCAGTCATGAGGCACTGATTCCTCCATGCTTCACGCTTCAGTCATGAGGCGCTGCTTCCTCCATGCCTCAAGCTTCAGTCATGAGGCGCTACTTCTGTCACGCCTCACCCTTAAGTCATGAGGCGCTTCTTCCGACACGCCCCAAGCTTTAATTATGAGGCGCTGCTTTCGACACGCCTCAAGCTTCAGTCATGAGGCACTGCTTCCGACATTTCTCAAGCTTCAGTCATGAGGTGCTGCTTCCTCCATGCCACAAGCTTCAGTCATGAGGTGCTGCTTCTTCCATGCCTCAACCTTCAGTCATGAGGCGTTGATACCACCAGGCCTCAAGCTTCAGGCATGGGGCGCTGAATCCTTCATGCCTTAACCTTCAGGCATGAGGCGCTCCTTCCTCCATGCCTCAAGCTTCAGTCATGAGACGCTGCTTCCTCCAGGACTCAAGCTTCAGTAATGAGGCGCTGCTTTCGGTACGCCTCACCCTTCAGTCATGACGCCCCAAGCTTCAATTATGAGGCGCTGCTTTCGACACTCCTCAAGCTTCAGTCATGAGGCGCTGCTTCCTACATTTCTCAAGCTTCAGCCATGAGGTGCTGCTTCCTCCATGCCACAAGCTTCAGTTATGAGGTGCTGCTTCTTCCATGCCTCAACCTACAGTCATGAGGCGCTGAATCCTTCATGCTTTAACCTTCTGGCATGAGGCGCTCCTTCCTTCATGCCTTGAGCTTCAGTCGTGAGCAGCTGCTTTCTCTCTGCCTCAAGCTTCAGTCTTGGTGTGCTGCTTCCTCCATGCCTCAGGCTTCAGGCATGTGACGCTGCTTCCTCTTTTCCTCAAGCTTCAGTGGTGAGGTACTGCTTCCTCCATACCTCAAGTTTCAGTCGTGAGACGATGCTCCATGCCTCAAGCTTCAGTCGTACCACGCTGCTTCCTCCATGCCTCAGGATTCAGGCATGAGGCGCTGCTTCCGACACGCCTCAAGCTTCAGTCATGAGGCGATGCTTCCTCCATGCCTCATGTTTCAGTCATGGGGCGCTGCTTCCGACACGCCTAAAGATTCAATCATGGGGCGCTGCTTCCTCCATGCCTCAAGCCTCAGTAAAGAGGTACGGTTCCGTCACGCCTCAAGCATCAGTCACGAGGCGCTGCTTCCTCCATGCCTCAAGCTTCATTCATGAGGCGCTGATTCCTCCATGACTCAAGCTTCAGTCATGAGGCGCTGCTTCCTTTATGACTCAATCTTCGGTCATGAGGTGCTGCTTTCGACACGCCTCAAGCTTCAGTCATGATTCGCTGCTTCTGACATGCCTCAAGTTTCAGTCATGAGGTGCTGCTTCCTTCATGCCTCAAGCTTCAGTCATGAGGGGCTATCTCCTCCATGCCTCAAGCTTCAGTCATGAGGCGATGCTTCCTTTATGACTCAATCTTCGGTCATGAGGCGCTGCTTTCGACACGCCTCAAGCTTCAGTCATGATTCGCTGCTTTTTACACGCCTCAAGCTTCAGTCACAGGGTGCTGCTTCCAACACGCCTCAAGCTTCAGTCATAATCGAGGTGCTTCTTCCGACACGCCTCATACTTCATTATTAAGGCGCTGCTTCCAACACGCCTCAAGCTTCGGTCATGAGGCCTGCCTTTTTCACGCCTCAAGCTTCAGTCATGAGGCGATGCTTCCGACACGCCTCTCCCTTCAGTCATAAGGCGCTGCTTCATCCTTGCCTCAAGCTTCAGTCAAAGGGTGCTGCTTCCAACACGTCTCAAGCTTCATTCATGAGGCGTTCCATCCGACACGCCTAACGCTTTAGTGATGAGGCTCTGCTTCCAACAAGCCTCAAGCTACAGTCATTTGGCGCAGCTTCCGACACGCCTCAAGCTTCAGTCAAGAGGCGCTCCTTCAGACACGCCTCAATCTTCCTTCATGAGGCGTTGCTTCCGACACGTTTCAAGCTTCAGTCATGAGGCACTGCTTCCGACACGCCTCAAGCTTCAGTCATGAGGTTCTGATTCCTCCATGCCTCAAGCTTCAGTCATGAGACGCTGCTTTCGACACGCCTCAATCTTCAGTCATGAGGCGCTGCTTCCTCCATGCCTCAAGCATCAGTCATGAGTCGCAGCTTCCGACACGCCTCAATTTTCAGTCATGAGGTGCTGCTACCTTCATGCCTCAAGCTTCACTCATGAGGCGCTGTCTCCTCGATGCCTCAAGCTTCAGTCATGAGACGCTGCTTCCGACACGCCTCAAGCTTCAGTCATGAGGCGCTGCTTCCTCCATGCCTCAAGCATCAGTCATGAGGCGCTGCTTCTGACACGCCTCAAGTTTCAGTCATGAGGTGCTGCTTCCTTCATGCCTCAAGCTTCAGTCATGAGGCGCTATCTCCTCGATGACTCAAGCTTCAGTTATGAGGCGCTACTTCTGACACGCCTCAAGCTTCAGTCATGAGACGGTGCTTCCTCCCTGCCTCAGGCTTCAGTCATGAGGCGCTGCTATCGACACGCCTCAAGCTTCAGTCATAAGGCGCTGCTTTTTACTCGCCTCAAGCTTCAGTCATGAGGCTCTGCTTCCGACACGCCTCACGCTTCAGTCATGAGGCGCTGCTTCCTATATGCCTCAAGCTTCAGTTATGAGGAGCTGCTTCCTCCGTGCCTCAAGCTTCAGTCAAAAGGTGCTGCTCCCGAAACGCCTCACCCTTTAGTCATGAGGCGCTACTTCCGACACGCCTCAAGCTTAAGTCATTAGGCGCTGCTTTCGACACACCTCAAGCTTCAGTCATGAGGCGTTGCTTCCGACACGCTTCAAGCTTCAGTCTTGAACCGCTGCTTTCGACAGGCCTCAAGTTTCCGTCATGAGGCGCTGCTACCGACACGCCTCAAGCTTCAGTCATGAGGCGCTGCTTCCGACACGCCTCAAGCTTCAGTCATGAGGCCCTGCTTCCGCCACGCCTCAAGCTTCAGTCATGAGGCAGTGCTTCCTCAATGCCTCAAGCTTCAGTCAAGAAGCGCTTCTTCCGAAACGCCTCACCCTTTAGTCATGAGGCGCTGCTTCCGACACGCCTCAGTCTTCAGTCATGAGGCGCTGCTTTCGACACGCCTCAAACTTCAGTCATGAGGCGCTGCTTCCGACACGCCTCAAGCTTCAGTCATGAGGCGTTGCTTCCGACACGTTTCAAGCTTCAGTCATGAGGCGCTGCTTCCGACACGCCTCAAGCTTCAGTCATGAGGCGCTGCTTTTTACACGCCTCAAGCTTCAGTCATGAGGCGATGCTTCCGACACGCCTCATGCTTCAGTCATGAGGCGCTGCTTCCTCTAGGACTCAAGCTTCAGTCATGAGGCGCTGCTTTCGACACGCCTCAAGCTTCAGTCATGAGGCGCTGCTTTTTACACGCCTCAAGCTTCAGTCATGAGGCGATGCTTCCGACACGCCTCACGCTTCAGTCATGAGGTGCTGCTTCCTCAATGCCTTAAGCATTAGTCATGGGGCGCTGCTTCCGACACGCCTCAAGCTTCAGTCATGAGGCGCTGCTTCCTCCATGCCTAGAGATTAAGTCATGTGGAGCTGCTATTTACACGCCTCAAGCTTCAGTCATGCGGCGATGCTTCCGACACGCCTCACGCTTCAGTCATGAGGCGCTGCTTCCTCCTTGCCTCAAGCTTCAGTCATAAGGTGCTGCTTCCAACACGCCTCAAGCTTCTGTCATGAGGCGCTTCTTCCGACACACCTCAAGCTTCATGAGTAGCAGCGCCCCATTCATAGGAATGGGGCGCTGCTTTCGACACGCCTCAATCTTCATTCATGAGGCGTTGCTTCCGACACGCCTCAAGCTTCAGTCATGAGGCGCTGCTACCGACACGCCTCAAGTTTCAGTCATGAGCGCTGCTTCCTTCATGCCTGAAGCTTCTGTCATGAGGCGCTGTCTTCTCGAATCCTTAAGCTTCAGTTATGAGAGGCTACTTCCGACACGCCTCAAGCTTCAGTCATGAGGTGGTGCTTCTTCCATGCCTCAAGCTTCAGTCATGAGGCGCTGCTTCCTCCATACCTCAAGCTTCAGTCATGAGGCGCTGCTTTTTACACGCCCCAAGCTTCAGTCATGAGGCTCTGCTTCCGACACGCCTCACGCTTCAGTCATGAGGCGCTGCTTCCTATATGCCTCAAGCTTCAGTCATAGGGCGCTCCATCCGACACGCCGCAAGCTTCAAATATGAGGCGCTGCTTCCTCCATGCCTCAAGCTTCAGTCAAGAAGCGCTGCTTCCGACACGCCTCACTTTTTAGTCATGAGGCGCTGCTTCCGACACGCCTCAAGCTTCAGTCACGAGGCGCCGCTTTCGACACGCCTCAAGCTTCAGTCATGAGGCGCTGCTTCCGACACGCCTCAAGCTTCAGTCATGAGGCGCTGCTTCTGACACGCCCCAAGCTTCAGTCTTGAATCGCTGCTTTCGACACGCCTCAAGCTTCAGTCATGAGGCGCTGCTTCCGACACGCCTCAAGCTTTAGTCATGAGGCCCTGCTTCCGACACGCACCAAGCTTCAGTCATGAGGCCCTGCTTCCGACACGCACCAAGCTTCAGTCATGAGGCGCTGCTTCCAACACGCCTCAATCTTCAGTCTTGAGGTGCTGCTTCCGACACGCCTCAAGCTTCAGTCATGAGGCCATGCTTCCGCCAAGGCTCAAGCTTCTGTCATGAGGTACTGCTTCCTCCATGCCCCAAGTTTCAGTCGAGAGGCGCTTCTCCTTGCCTCAAGCTTCAGTCGTGAGGCGCTGCTTCCTCAATGCCTCAAGCTTCAGCCATGAGGTGCTGATTCGTCCATGCCCCAAGCTTCAGTCGAGAGGCGCTTCTCCTTGCCTCAAGCTTCAGTCTTGAGGTGCTGCTTTCACTATGCCTCAAGCTTCAGTCACGAGGCGCTACTTCCACCATGCCGCAAGCTTCAGTCAATGTAAGGTGCTTCCTCCATCCATCAAGCTTCAGTCATGAGGCACTGATTCCTCCATGCTTCATACTTCAGCGATGAGGTGCTGCTTTCTCGATGCTTCAAGTTTCAGTCGTGAAGTACTGCTTCCTCAATGCCTGAAACTTAAGTCATGAGGTGATGCTTCTTCCATGCCTCAACCTTCAGTCATGAGGCGTTGATTCCTCCAGGCCTCAAACTTTAGGCATGAGGCGCAGCATCCTTCATGCCTTTACCTTTAGCCATGAGGTGCTCCTTCCTACATGCCTCAAGCGTCAGCCGTGAGTCGCTGCTTCCTCCATGCCTCAAGCTTCAGTCTTGACGCGCTACTTCCACTGTGCCTCAAGCTTCAGTCATGGGAAGCTGCTTCCTCCGTGCATCAAGCTTCAGTCATTAATCACTGTTTCCTCCATGCCTCAAGCTTCAGTCGTGAGGCGCTCCTCCATGCCTCATGCTTCAGTCGTAAGACGCTGATTCCTCCATGCCTCAAACTTAAGCAATGAGGTGCTGCTTCCTCTATGACTCAAGCTTCAGTCATGAGGCGCTACTTCGTCCATGCCTCAAGCATCAGTCATAGGGCGTTACTTCCGACACGCCTCAAGCTTCAGCCATGAGGCGCTGTTCCGACACGCCTCAAGTTTCAGTCAAGAGGCGCTGCTTCCTCCATGCCTCAAGCTTCAGTCATGAGGCACTTCTTCTTGCGTACCTCAAGCTTCATTCATGAGACGCTGCTTCCTACATTCCTCAAGCTTCAGTTTTGGCGCGCTGCTCCCGACACGCCTCAAGCTTCAGTCACGAGGGGCTGCTTCCGACACGACTTAAGCTCCATCTATGAGGCGCTGGTTCCGACACGTTTCAAGTTTCAGTCATAAGGCGCTGCTTCCTTCATGCCTCAAGCTCCAGTCATGAGGCGCTGTCTTCTCGATGCTTCAAGCTTCAGTTATGAGGCGCTACTTCCAACACGCCTCAAGCTTCAGTCATGAGCCGGTGCCTCCTCCATGCCTCAAGCTTCAGTCATGAGGCGCTGCTTTTTACACGCCCCAAGCTTCAGTCATGAGGCTCTGCTTCCGACACTCCTCACGCTTCAGTCATGAGGCGCTGCTTCCGACACGCCTCAAGTTTCAGTCATGGGGCGCTTCTTCTTGCGTGCCTCAAGCTTCATTCATGAGACGCTGCTTCCTATATGCATCAAGCCTCAGTCATTGGGCGCTGCATCCGACAAGCCTCAAGCTTCAAATATGAGGCGCTGCTTCCTCCATGCCTCAAGCTTCAGTCAAGAGGCGCTGCTTCCGACACGCCTCACTTTTTCGTCATGAGGCGCGGCGTCCGACACGCCTCAAGCTTTAGTCATGAGGCGCTGCTTTTGACACTCCTCAAGCTTCAGTCATGAGGCGCTGCTTCCGACACGCCTCAAGCTTCAGTCATGAGGCGCTGCTTCCGACACGCCTCAAGCTTCAGTCATGAATCGCTGCTTTTGACACGCCTCAAGCTTCAGTCATGAGGCGCTGCTTCCGACACGCCTCAAGTTTCAGTCATGGGGCGCTTCTTTCGACACGCCTCAAGCTTCAGTCATGAGGTGATGCTTCCGACACGCCTCAAGATTCAATCATGGGGCGATGCTTCCTCCATGCCTCAACCTCACTAATGAGTCACTGTCCCGACACGCCTCAAGCTTCAGTCACGAGGCGCTGCTTCCTCCATGCCTCAAGCTTCAGTCATGAGGCGCTGCTTCCTCAATGCCTCAAGCTTCAGTCATGAGGCGCTGCTTCCTCCAGGACTCAAGCTTCAGTAGTGAGGCGCTGCTTTCGACACGCCTCACCCTTCAGTCATAAGGCGCTTCTTCCGACACGCCCTAAGCTTCAATTATGAGGCGCTGCTTTCGACACGCCTTAAGCTTCAGTCATGAGGCGCTGCTTCCGACATTTCTCAAGCTTCAGCCATGAGGTGCTGCTTCCTCCATGCCACAAGCTTCAGTTATGAGGTGCTGCTTCTTCCATGCCTCAACCTTCAGTCATGAGGCGTTGATTCCTCTAGGCCTCAAGCTTCAGTCATATGGCGCTTCTTTCGACACGCCTCAAGCTTCAGTCATGAGGTGATGCTTCCGACACGCCTCAAGATTCAATCATGGGGCGCTGCTTCCTCCATGCCTCAACCTCACTAATGAGTCACTGTCCCGACACGCCTCAAGCTTCAGTCACGAGGCGCTGCTTCCTCCATGCCTCAAGCTTCAGTCATGAGGCGCTGCTTCCTCAATGCCTCAAGTTTCAGTAATGAGGCGCTGCTTCCTCCAGGACTCAACCTTCAGTAGTGAGGCGCTGCTTTCGACACGCCTCACCCTTCAGTCATGAGGCGCTTCTTCCGACACGCCCCAAGCTTCAATTATGAGGCGCTGCTTTCGACACTCCTCAAGCTTCAGTCATGAGGCGCTGCTTCCGACATTTCTCAAGCTTCAGCCATGAGGTGCTGCTTCCTCCTTGCCACAAGCTTCAGTTATGAGGTGCTGCTTCTTCCATGCCTCAACCTTCAGTCATGAGGCGCTGAATCCTTCATGCTTTAACCTTCAGGCATGAGGCGCTCCTTCCTTCATGCCTTGAGCTTCAGTCGTGAGCAGCTGCTTTCTCTCTGCCTCAAGCTTCAGTCTTGGTGTGCTGCTTCCTCCATGCCTCAGGCTTGAGGCATGTGACGCTGCTTCCTCTTTTCCTCAAGCTTCAGTGGTGAGGTACTGCTTCCTCCATACCTCAAGTTTCAGTCGTGAGACGATGCTCCATGCCTCAAGCTTCAGTCGTCACACGCTGCTTCCTCCATGCCTCAGGATTCAGGCATGAGGCGCTGCTTCCGTCACGCCTCAAGCTTCAGTCATGAGGCGATGCTTCCTACATGCCTCATGTTTCAATCATGGGGCGCTGCTTCCGACACGCCTAAAGATTCAATCATGGGGCGCTGCTTCCTCCATGCCTCAAGCCTCAGTAAAGAGGTACGGTTCCGACACGCCTCAAGCATCAGTCACGAGGCGCTGCTTCCTCCATGCCTCAAGCTTCATTCATGAGGCGCTGCTTCCTCCATGACTCAAGCTTCCATCATGAGGCGCTGTTTCCTTTATGACTCAATCTTCGGTCATGAGGCGCTGCTTTCGACACGCCTCAAGCTTCAGTCATGATTCGCTGCTTTTTACACGCCTCAAGCTTCAGTCGTGAGGCGATGCTTCCAAAACGCCCCACGCTTCAGTCATGAGGCGCTGTTTCCTCAATGCCTTAAGCATTAGTCATGGGGCGCTGCTTCCGACACGCCTCAAGCTTCAGTCATGAGGCCCTGCTTCCTACATGCCTAGAGATTCAGTCATGAGGCGCTGCTTCCGTTACGCCTCACCCTTCTGTCATGAGGCGCTGCTTCCTCCTTGCATCAAGCTTCAGTCACAGGGTGCTGATTCCAACACGCCTCAAGCTTTAGTCATGATCGAGGCGCTTCTTCCGACACGCCTCAAACTTCATTATTAAGGCGCTGCTTCCAACACGCCTCAAGCTTCGGTCATGAGGCCTGCCTTTTTCACGCCTCAAGCTTCAGTCATGAGGCGATGCTTCCGACACGCCTCTCCCTTCAGTCATAAGGCGCTGCTTCATCCTTGCCTCAAGCTTCAGTCAAAGGGTGCTGCTTCCAACACGTCTCAAGCTTCATTCATGAGGCGTTCCATCCGACACGCCTAACGCTTTAGTGATGAGGCGCTGCTTCCAACAAGCCTCAAGCTACAGTCATTTGGCGCAGCTTCCGACACGCCTCAAGCTTCAGTCATGAGGCGCTCCTTCCGACACGCCTCAATCTTCCTTCATGAGGCGTTGCTTCCGACACGCCTCAAGCTTCAGCCATGAGGCACTGCTTCCGACACCCCTCAAGCTTCAGTCATGAGGTTCTGATTCCTCCATGCCTCAAGCTTCAGTCATGAGACGCTGCTTTCGACACGCCTCAATCTTCAGTCATGAGGCGCTGCTTCCTCCATGCCTCAAGCATCAGTCATGAGTCGCAGCTTCCGACACGCCTCAAGTTTCAGTCATGAGGTGCTGCTTCCTTCATGCCTCAAGCTTCAGTCATGAGGCGCTATCTCCTCGATGCCTCAAGCTTCACTTATGAGGCGCTACTTCTGACACGCCTCAAGCTTCAGTCATGAGACGGTGCTTCCTCCCTGCCTCAGGCTTCAGTCATGAGGCGCTGCTATCGACACGCCTCAAGCTTCAGTCATAAGGCGCTGCTTTTTACTCGCCTCAAGCTTCAGTCATGAGGCTCTGCTTCCGACACGCCTCACGCTTCAGTCATGAGGCGCTGCTTCCTATATGCCTCAAGCTTCAGTTATGAGGAGCTGCTTCCTCCGTGCCTCAAGCTTCAGTCAAGAGGTGCTGCTCCCGAAACGCCTCACCCTTTAGTCATGAGGCGCTACTTCCGACACGCCTCAAGCTTAAGTCATTAGGCGCTGCTTTCGACACACCTCAAGCTTCAGTCATGAGGCGCTGCTTCCGACACGCTTCAAGCTTCAGTCTTGAACCGCTGCTTTCGACAGGCCTCAAGTTTCCGTCATGAGGCGCTGCTACCGACACGCCTCAAGCTTCAGTCATGAGGCGCTGCTTCCGACACGCCTCAAGCTTCAGTCATGAGGCCCTGCTTCCGCCACGCCTCAAGCTTCAGTCATGAGGCAGTGCTTCCTCAATGCCTCAAGCTTCAGTCAAGAAGCGCTTCTTCCGAAACGCCTCACCCTTTAGTCATGAGGCGCTGCTTCCGACACGCCTCAGTCTTCAGTCATGAGGCGCTGCTTTCGACACGCCTCAAACTTCAGTCATGAGGCGCTGCTTCCGACACGCCTCAAGCTTCAGTCATGAGGCGTTGCTTCCGACACGTTTCAAGCTTCAGTCATGAGGCGCTGCTTCCGACACGCCTCAAGCTTCAGTCATGAGGCTCTGCTACCGACACGCCTCAAGCTTCAGTCATGAGGCACTGATTTCTCCATGCAACAAGCTTCAGTCATGAGGTGCTGCATCTTCCATGCCTCAACCTTCAATCATGAGGCGTTGATACCTCCAGGCCTCAAGCTTCAGGCATGAGGCGCTGAATCCTTCATGCCTTAACCTTCAGGCATGAGGCGTTCCTTCCTCCATGCCTCAAGATTCAGTCGTGAGCCGCTGCTTTCTCTTTGCCTCAAGCTTCAGTCTTGATGTGCTGCTTCCTCCATGCCTCAGGCTTCAGGCATGTGACGCTGCTTCCTCTATTCCTCAAGCTTCAGTGATGAGGTACTGCTTCCTCCATACTTCAAGCTTCAGTCGTGAGGCGATGCTCCATGCCTCAAGCTTCAGTCGTCACACGCTGCTTCCTCCATGCCTCAGGATTCAGGCATGAGGCGCTGCTTCCGACACGCCTCAAGATTCAATCATGGGGCGCTGCTTCCTCCATGCCTCGACCTCAGTAATGAGTCACTGTCCCGACACGCCTCAAGCTTCAGTCACGAGGCGCTGCTTCCTGAATGCCTCAAGCTTCAGTCATGAGGCGCTGCTTCCTGAATGCCTCAAGCTTCAGTCATGAGGCGCTGCTTCCTGAATGCCTCAAGCTTCAGTCATGAGGCGCTGCTTCCTCCAGGACTCAAGCTTCAGTCATGAGGCGCTGCTTTCGACACGCCTCAAGCTTCAGTCATGAGGCGCTGCTTTTTACACGCCTCAAGCTTCAGTCATGAGGCGATGCTTCCGACACGCCGCACGCTTCAGTCATGAGGTGCTGTTTCATCAATGTCTTAAGCATTAGTCATAGGGCGCTGCTTCCGACACGCCTCAAGCTTCAGTCATGAGGCGCTGCTTCCTCCATGCCTAGAGATTAAGTCATGTGGCGCTGCTTTTTACACGCCTCAAGCTTCAGTCATGAGGCGATGCTTCCGACACGCCTCACGCTTCAGTCATGAGGCGCTGCTTCCTCCTTGCCTCAAGCTTCAGTCATAAGGTGGTGCTTCCAACACGCCTCAAGCTTCTGTTATGAGGCGCTTCTTCCGACACACCTCAAGCTTCATGAGTGGCAGCGCCCTATTCATAGGAATGGGGCGCTGCTTTCGACACGCCTCAATCTTCATTCATGAGGCGTTGCTTCCGACACGCCTCAAGCTTCAGTCATGAGGCGCTGCTTCCGACACGCCTCAAGTTTCAGTCATGAGCGCTGCTTCCTCCATGCCTGAAGCGTCAGTCGTGAGTTGCTGCTTCCTCCATGCCTCAAGCTTCAGTCTTGACGCGCTACTTCCACTATGCCTCAAGCTTCAGTCATGGGAAGCTGCTTCCTCCGTGCATCAAGCTTCAGTCATTAATCACTGTTTCCTCCATGCCTCAAGCTTCAGTCGTGAGACGCTCCTCCATGCCTCATGCTTCAGTCGTAAGACGCTGCTTCCTCCATGCCTCAAACTTAAGCTATGAGGTGCTGCTTCCTCTATGCCTCAATCTTCAGTCATGAGGCGCTCCTTCCGACACGCCTCAATCTTCCTTCATGAGGCGTTGCTTCCGACACGCCTCAAGCTTCAGTCATGAGACGCTGCTTTCGACACGCCTCAATCTTCAGTCATGAGGCGCTGCTTCCTCCATGCCTCAAGCATCAGTCATGAGTCGCAGCTTCCGACACGCCTCAATTTTCAGTCATGAGGTGCTGCTACCTTCATGCCTCAAGCTTCACTCATGAGGCGCTGTCTCCTCGATGCCTCAAGCTTCAGTCATGAGACGCTGCTTCCGACACGCCTCAAGCTTCAGTCATGAGGCGCTGCTTCCTCAATGCCTCAAGCATAGGTCATGAGGCGCTGGTTCTGACACGCCTCAAGTTTCAGTCATGAGGTGCTGCTTCCTTCATGCCTCAGGCTTCAGTCATGAGGCGATATCTCCTCGATGCCTCAAGCTTCAGTTATGAGGCGCTACTTCTGACACGCCTCAAGCTTCAGTCATGAGACGGTGCTTCCTCCCTGCCTCAGGCTTCAGTCATGAGGCGCTGCTATCGACACGCCTCAAGCTTCAGTCATAAGGCGCTGCTTTTTACTCGCCTCAAGCTTCAGTCATGAGGCTCTGCTTCCAACACGCCTCACGCTTCAGTCATGAGGCGCTGCTTCCTATATGCCTCAAGCTTCAGTTATGAAGAGCTGCTTCCTCCGTGCCTCAAGCTTCAGTCAAGAGGTGCTGCTCCCGAAACGCCTCTCCCTTTAGTCATGAGGCGCTACTTCCGACACGCCTCAAGCTTAAGTCATTAGGCGCTGCTTTCGACACGCCTCAAGCTTCAGTCATGAGGCGCTGCTTCCGACACGCTTCAAGCTTCAGTCTTGAACCGCTGCTTTCGACAGGCCTCAAGTTTCCGTCATGAGGCGCTCCTACCGACACGCCTCAAGCTTCAGTCATGAGGCCCTGCTTCCGCCACGCCTCAAGCTTCAGTCATGAGGCAGTTCTTCCTCAATGCCTCAAGCTTCAGTCAAGAAGCGCTGCTTCCGAAACGCCTCACCCTTTAGTCATGAGGCACTGCTTCCGACACGCCTCAGTCTTCAGTCATGAGGCGCTGCTTTCGACACGCCTCAAACTTCAGTCATGAGGCGCTGCTTCCGACACGCCTCAAGCTTCAGTCATGAGGCGTTGCTTCCGACACGTTTCAAGCTTTAGTCATGAGGCGCTGCTTCCGACACGCCTCAAGCTTCAGTCATGAGGCGCTGCTACCGACACGCCTCAAGCTTCAGTCATGAGGCGCTGCTTCCGACACGCCTCAAGCCTCAGTCATGAGGCGCTGCTTCCGACACGCCTCAAGCTTCAGTTATGAGGCACTGATTCCTCCGTGCCTCACGCTTCAGTCATGAGGCACTGCTTCCTCCATGCCTCAAGCTTCAGTCATGAGGCGCTACTTCTGACACGCCTCACCCTTATGTCATGAGGTGCTTCTTCCGACACGACCCAAGCTTTAATTATGAGGCGCTGCTTTCGACACGCCTCAAGCTTCAGTCATGAGGCACTGCTTCCGACGTTTCTCAAGCTTCAGTCATGAGGCACTGATTCCTCCATGCCACAAGCTTCAGTCATGAGGTGCTGCATCTTCCATGCCTCAACCTTCAGTCATGAGGCGTTGATACCTCCAGGCCTCAAGCTTCAGGCATGAGGCGCTGAATCCTTCATGCCTTAACCTTCAGGTATGAGGCGCTCCTTCCTCCATGCCTCAAGATTCAGTCGTGAGCCGCTGCTTTCTCTTTGCCTCAAGCTTCAGTCTTGATGTGCTGCTTCCTCCATGCCTCAGGCTTCAGGCATGTGACGCTGCTTCCTCTATTCCTCAAGCTTCAGTGATGAGGTACTGCTTCCTCCATACCTCAAGCTTCAGTCGTGAGGCGATGCTCCATGCCTCAAGCTTCAGTCGTCACACGCTGCTTCCTCCATGCCTCAGGATTCAGGCATGAGGCGCTGCTTCCGACACGCCTCAAGATTCAATCATGGGGCGCTGCTTCCTCCATGCCTCAACCTCAGTAATGAGTCACTGTCCCGACACGCCTCAAGCTTCAGTCACGAGGCGCAGCTTCCTCCATGCCTCAAGCTTCAGTCATGAGGCGCTGCTTCCTGAATGCCTCAAGCTTCAGTCATGAGGCGCTGCTTCCTCCAGGACTCAAGCTTCTGTCATGAGGCGCTGCTTTCGACACGCCTCAAGCTTCAGTCATGAGGCGCTGCTTTTTACACGCCTCAAGCTTCAGTCATGAGGCGATACTTCCGACACGCCTCACGCTTCAGTCATGAGGTGCTGCTTCATCAATGCCTTAAGCATTAGTCATAGGGCGCTGCTTCCGACACGCCTCAAGCTTCAGTCATGAGGCGGTGCTTCCTCCATGCCTAGAGATTAAGTCATGTGGCGCTGCTTTTTACACCCCTCAAGCTTCAGTCATGAGGCGATGCTTCCAACACGCCTCACGCTTCAGTCATGAGGCGCTGCTTCCTCCTTGTCTCAAGCTTCAGTCATAAGGTGCTGCTTCCAACACGCCTCAAGCTTCTGTCATGAGGCGCTTCTCCCGACACACCTCAAGCTTCATGAGTGGCAGCGCCCTATTCATAGGAATGGGGCGCTGCTTTCGACACGCCTCAATCTTCATTCATGAGGCGTTGCTTCCGACACGCCTCAAGCTTCAGTCATGAGGCGCTGCTTCCGACACGCCTCAAGTTTCAGTCATGAGCGCTGCTTCCTCCATGCCTGAAGCGTCAGTCGTGAGTCGCTACTTCCACTATGCCTCAAGCTTCAGTCATGGGAAGCTGCTTCCTCCGTGCATCAAGCTTCAGTCATTAATCACTGTTTCCTCCATGCCTCAAGCTTCAGTCGTGAGACGCTCCTCCATGCCTCATGCTTCAGTCGTAAGACGCTGCTTCCTCCATCCCTCAAACTTAAGCTATGAGGTGCTGCTTCCTCCATGCCTCAAGCTTCAGTCATGAGGCGCTGCTTCTTCCATGCCTCAAGCATCAGTCATAGGGCGTTACTTCCGACACGCCTCAAGCTTCAGCCATGAGGCGCTGTTCCGACACGCCTCAAGTTTCAGTCAAGAGGCGCTGCTTCCTCCATGCCTCAAGCTTCAGTCATGAGGCACTTCTTCTTGCGTGCCTCAAGCTTCATTCATGAGACGCTGCTTCCTACATGCCTCAAGCTTCAGTTATGGGGCGCGGCTCACGACACGCCTCAAGTTTCAGTCATGAGGCGCTGCTTCCGACACGACTTAAGCTTCATCTATGAGGTGCTGCTTTTGACACGCCTCAAGCTTCAGTCATGAGGCTCTGCTTCCTTCATGCCTCAAGCTTCAGTCATGAGGCGCTGTCTTCTCGATGCTTCAAGCTTCAGTTATGAGGCGATACTTCCGACACGCCTCAAGCTTCAGTCATGAGGCGGTGCTTCTTCCATGCCTCAAGCTTCAGTCATGAGGCGCTGCTTCCTCCATGCCTCAAGCTTCAGTCATGAGGCGCTGCTTTTTACACGACCCAAGCTTCAGTCATGAGGCGCTGCTTCCTCCATGCCTCACGCTTTAGTCATGAGGCGCTGCTTCCCATATGCATCAAGCTTCAGTCATTGGGCGCTGCATCCGACAAGCCTCAAGCTTCAAATATGAGGCGCTGCTTCCTCCATGCCTCGAGCTTCAGTCAAGAGGCGCTGCTTCCGACACGCCTCACTTTTTAGTCATGAGGCGCTGCTTCCGACTCGCCTCAAGCTTCAGTCATGAGGCGCTGCTTTTGACACGCCTCAAGTTTCAGTCTAGAGGCGATGCTTCCGACACGCCTCAAGCTTCAGTCATGAGGCGCTGCTTCCGACACGCCTTAAGCTTCAGTCATGAATCGCTGCTTTCGACACGCCTCAAGCTTCAGTCATGAGGCGCTGCTTCCGACACGCCTCACGCTTCAGTCATGAGGCGCTGCTTCCTATATGCCTCAAGCTTCAGTCATGGGGCGCTGCATCCGACACGCCTCAAGCTTCAAATATTAGGCTCTGCTTCCTCCATGCCTCAAGCTTCAGTCAAGAGGCGCTGCTTCCGACACGCCTCACTTTTTAGTCATGAGGCGCCGCTTCCGACACGCCTCAAGCTTCAGTCATGAGGCGCTGTTTTCGACACGCCTCAAGCTTCAGTCATGAGGCGCTGCTTCCGACACGCCTCAAGCTTCAGTCATGAGGCGCTGCTTCCGACACGCCTCAAGCTTCAGTCTTGAATCGCTGCTTTCGACACGCCTCAAACTTCAGTCATGAGGCGCTGCTGCCGACACGCCTCAAGCTTCAATCATGAGGCCCTGCTTCCGACACGCCTCAAGCTTCAGTCATGAGGCGCTTTTTCCAACACGCCTCAATCTTCAGTCTTGAGGTACTGCTTCCGACACGCCTCAAGCTTCAGATATGAGGCCATGCTTCCGCCAAGGCTCAAGCTTCTGTCATGAGGTACTGCTTCCTCCATGCCCCAAGCTTTAGTCGAGAGACGCTTCTCCTTGCCTCAAGCTTCAGTCGTGAGGCGCTGCTTCATCAATGCCTCAACCTTCAGCCATGAGGTGCTGCTTCCTCCATGCCTCAAGCATCAGTCTTGAGGTACTGCTTTCACTATGCCTCAAGCTTCAGTCACGAGGAGCTACTTCCACCATGCCTCAAGCATCAGTCATTGTAAGGTGCTTCCTCCATGCATCAAACTTCAGTCATGAGGTACTGATTCCTCCATGCTTCAAACTTCAGCAATGAGGTGCTGCTTTCTCCATGCCTGAAGTTTCAGTCGTGAAGTACTGCTTCCTCAATGCCTGAAACTTAAGTCATGAGGTGATGCATCTTCCATGCCTCAACCTTCAGTCATGAGGCGTTGATTCCTCCAGGCTTCAAACTTTAGGCATGAGGCGCAGCATCCTTCATGCCTTAACCTATAGCCATGAGGTGCTCCTTCCTCCATGCCTCAAGCGTCAGTCGTGAGTCGCTGCTTCCTCCATGCATCAAGCTTTAGTCTTGACGCGCTACTTCCACTATGCCTCAAGCTTCAGTCATGGGAAGCTGCTTCCTCAGTGCATCAAGCTTCAGTCATTAATCACTGTTTCCTCCATGCCTCAAGCTTCAGTCGTGAGGCGCTCCTCCATGCCTCATGCTTCAGTCGTAAGACGCTGCTTCCTCCATGCCTCAAACTTAAGCAATGAGGTGCGCTACTTCCACTATGCCTCAAGCTTCAGTCATGGGAAGCTGCTTCCTCTATGCCTCAAGCTTCAGTCATGAGGTGCTGCTTCGTCCATGCCTCAAGCATCAGTCATAGAACGTTACTTCCGACACGCCTCAAGCTTCAGCCATGAGGCGCTGTTCCGACACGCCTCAAGTTTCAGTCAAGAGGCGCTGCTTCCTCCATGCTTCAAGCTTCAGTCATGAGGCATTTCTTCTTGCGTGCCTCAAGCTTCATTCATGAGACGCTGCTTCCTACATGCCTCAACCTTCAGTTATGGGGCGCTGCTCCCGACATGCCTCAAGCTTCAGTCATGAGGCGCTGCTTCCGACACGACTTAAGCTTCATCTATGAGGCGCTGCTTCCGACACACTTCAAGTTTCAGTCATGAGGCGCTGCTTCCTTCATGCCTCAAGCTTCAGTCATGAGGCGCTGTCTTCTCGATGCTTCAAGCTTCAGTTATTAGGCGCTACTTCCGACACGCCTCAAGCTTCAGTCATGAGGCGCAGCTTCCGACACGCCTCAAGCTTCAGTCATGAATCGCTGCTTTCGACACGCCTCAAGCTTCAGTCATGAAGCGCTGCTTCCGACACGCCTCAAGCTTCAGTCATGAGGCGCTGCTTCTGACACGCCTCAACCTTCAGTCATGAGGGCCCTGCTTCCGACACTCACCGAGCTTTAGTCATGAGCTGCTGCTTCCGACACGCCTCAATCTTCAGTTTTGAGGTGCTGCTTCCGACACGCCTCAAGCTTCAGTCATGAATCGCTGCTTTCGACACGCCTCAAGCTTCAGTCATGAGGCGCTGCTGCCGACACGCCTCAAGCTTCAGTCATGAGGCGCTGCTTCTGACACGCCTCAAGCTTCAGTCATGAGGCCCTGCTTCCGACACGCACCAAGCTTCCGTCATGAGGCGCTGCTTCCGACACACCTCAATCTTCAGTCTTGAGGTGCTGCTTCCGACACGCCTCAAGCTTCAGTCATGATGCCATGCTTCCGCCAAGGCTCAAGCTTCTGTCATGAGGCACTGCTTCCTCCATGCCCCAAGCTTTAGTCGAGAGGCGCTTCTCCTTGCCTCAAGCTTCAGTCGTGAGGCGCTGCTTCCTCAATGCCTCAAGCTTCAGCAATGAGGTGCTGCTTCCTCCATGCCTCAAGCATCAGTCTTGAGGTGCTGCTTTCACAATGCCTCAAGCTTCAGTCACGAGGCGCTACTTCCACCATGCCTCAAGCTTCAGTCATGGTAAGGTGCTTCCTCCATGCATCAAGCTTCAGTCATGAGGCACTGATTCCTCCATGCTTCAAACTTCAGCAATGAGGTGCTGCTTTCTCCATGCCTCAAGTTTCAGTCATGAGGCGTTGATTCCTCCAGGCCTCAATCTTTAGGCATGAGGGGCAGCATCCTTCATGCCTTAACCTTCAGGCATGAGGCGCTTTTTCCTCCATGCCTCAAGCTTCAGTCGTGAGTCGCTGCTTCCTCCATGCCTCAAGCTTCAGTCTTGACGCGCTACTTCCACTATGCCTCAAGCTTCAGTCATGGGAAGCTGCCTCCTCTGTGCATCAAGCTTCAGTCAATAATCACTGTTTCCTCCATGCCTCAAGTTTCAGTCGTGAGGCGCTCCTCCATGCCTCATGCTTCAGTCGTGAGACGCTGCTTCCTCCATGCCTCAAACTTCAGCAATGAGGTGCTGCTTCCTCTATGCCTCAAGCTTCAGTCATGAGGCGCTGCTTCGTCCATGCCTCAAGCATCAGTCATAGGGCGTTACTTCCGACACGCCTCAAGCTTCAGCCATGAGGCGCTGTTCCGACACGCCTCAAGTTTCAGTCAAGAGACGCTGCTTCCTTCATGCCTCAAGCTTCAGTCATGAGGCACTTCTTCTTGCGTGCCTCAAGCTTCATTCATGAGACGCTGCTTCCTCTATGCTTCAAGCTTCAGTCATGAGGCGCTGCTCCCGACACGCCTCAAGCTTCTGTCATGAGGCGCTGCTTCCGACACGCCTTTAGCTTCAGTCAAGGGGCGCTGCTTCCGACACGCCTCAAGCTTCAGTCATGAGGCACTGCTTCCTCCATACCTCAGGCTTCATTCATTGGGTGCTGCTTCAAACACGCCTCAAGCTTCAGTCATAAGAGGCTTCTTCCGATATGCCTCAATCTTCAGAAATGAGGTGCTGCTTCCTCCATGCATCAAGCTTCAGTCATTGGGCGCTGCTTCCAACACGCCTCAAGCTTCAGTCATGAAACGCAGCTTCCGACACGCACCAAACTTCAGTCATGAAGCGCTGCTTCCGACACGCCTGAATCTTCAGTCTTGAGGTGCTGCTTCCGACACGCCTAAAGCTTCAGTCATGAGGCCATGCTTATGCCAAGGATCAAGCTTCTGTCATGAGGCACTGCTTCCTCCATGCCCCAAGCTTCAGTCGAAAGGCGCTTCTCCATGCCTCAAGCTTCAGTCTTGAGGCTCTGCTTCCTCAATGCCTCAAGCTTCAGCCATGAGGTGCTGCTTCCTCCATGCCTCAAGCATCAGTCTTGAGGTGCTGCTTTCACCATGCCTCAAGCTTCAGTCATGGTAAGCTGCTTCCTCCATGCATCAAGCTTCAGTCATGATGCACTGATTCCTCCATACCTCAAGCTTCAGTCGCGAGACGCTGCTTCCTCTATGCCTCAAATTTCAGGTGCTCCTTTCTCCATGCCCCAAGTTTCAGTCGTGAAGTACTGCTTCCTCAATGCTTGCAGCTTAAGTCATGAGGTGCTGCTTCCTCCACGCCACAAGCTTCAGTCACGAGGTGCAGCTTCTTCCATGCCTCAACCTTCAGTCATGAGGCGCTGAATCCTTCATGCTTTAACCTTCAGGCATGAGGCCCTCCTTCCTTCATGCCTTGAGCTTCAGTCGTGAGCAGCTGCTTTCTCTCTGCCTCAAGCTTCAGTCTTGGTGTGCTGCTTCCTCCATGCCTCAGGCTTGAGGCATGTGACGCTGCTTCCTCTTTTCCTCAAGCTTCAGTGGTGAGGTACTGCTTCCTCCATACCTCAAGTTTCAGTCGTGAGACGATGCTCCATGCCTCAAGCTTCAGTCGTCACACGCTGCTTCCTCCATGCCTCAGGATTCAGGCATGAGGCGCTGCTTCCGTCACGCCTCAAGCTTCAGTCATGAGGCGATGCTTCCTACATGCCTCATGTTTCAATCATGGGGCGCTGCTTCCGACACGCCTAAAGATTCAATCATGGGGCGCTGCTTCCTCCATGCCTCAAGCCTCAGTAAAGAGGTACGGTTCCGACACGCCTCAAGCATCAGTCACGAGGCGCTGCTTCCTCCATGCCTCAAGCTTCATTCATGAGGCGCTGCTTCCTCCATGACTCAAGCTTCCATCATGAGGCGCTGTTTCCTTTATGACTCAATCTTCGGTCATGAGGCGCTGCTTTCGACACGCCTCAAGCTTCAGTCATGATTCGCTGCTTTTTACACGCCTCAAGCTTCAGTCGTGAGGCGATGCTTCCGAAACGCCCCACGCTTCAGTCATGAGGCGCTGTTTCCTCAATGCCTTAAGCATTAGTCATGGGGCGCTGCTTCCGACACGCCTCAAGCTTCAGTCATGAGGCCCTGCTTCCTACATGCCTAGAGATTCAGTCATGAGGCGCTGCTTCCGTTACGCCTCACCCTTCTGTCATGAGGCGCTGCTTCCTCCTTGCATCAAGCTTCAGTCACAGGGTGCTGATTCCAACACGCCTCAAGCTTTAGTCATGATCGAGGCGCTTCTTCCGACACGCCTCAAACTTCATTATTAAGGCGCTGCTTCCAACACGCCTCAAGCTTCGGTCATGAGGCCTGCCTTTTTCACGCCTCAAGCTTCAGTCATGAGGCGATGCTTCCGACACGCCTCTCCCTTCAGTCATAAGGCGCTGCTTCATCCTTGCCTCAAGCTTCAGTCAAAGGGTGCTGCTTCCAACACGTCTCAAGCTTCATTCATGAGGCGTTCCATCCGACACGCCTAACGCTTTAGTGATGAGGCGCTGCTTCCAACAAGCCTCAAGCTACAGTCATTTGGCGCAGCTTCCGACACGCCTCAAGCTTCAGTCATGAGGCGCTCCTTCCGACACGCCTCAATCTTCCTTCATGAGGTGTTGCTTCCGACACGCCTCAAGCTTCAGCCATGAGGCACTGCTTCCGACACCCCTCAAGCTTCAGTCATGAGGTTCTGATTCCTCCATGCCTCAAGCTTCAGTCATGAGACGCTGCTTTCGACACGCCTCAATCTTCAGTCATGAGGCGCTGCTTCCTCCATGCCTCAAGCATCAGTCATGAGTCGCAGCTTCCGACACGCCTCAAGTTTCAGTCATGAGGTGCTGCTTCCTTCATGCCTCAAGCTTCAGTCATGAGGCGCTATCTCCTCGATGCCTCAAGCTTCAGTTATGAGGCGCTACTTCTGACACGCCTCAAGCTTCAGTCATGAGACGGTGCTTCCTCCCTGCCTCAGGCTTCAGTCATGAGGCGCTGCTATCGACACGCCTCAAGCTTCAGTCATAAGGCGCTGCTTTTTACTCGCCTCAAGCTTCAGTCATGAGGCTCTGCTTCCGACACGCCTCACGCTTCAGTCATGAGGCGCTGCTTCCTATATGCCTCAAGCTTCAGTGATGAGGAGCTGCTTCCTCCGTGCCTCAAGCTTCAGTCAAGAGGTGCTGCTCCCGAAACGCCTCACCCTTTAGTCATGAGGCGCTACTTCCGACACGCCTCAAGCTTAAGTCATTAGGCGCTGCTTTCGACACACCTCAAGCTTCAGTCATGAGGCGCTGCTTCCGACACGCTTCAAGCTTCAGTCTTGAACCGCTGCTTTCGACAGGCCTCAAGTTTCCGTCATGAGGCGCTGCTACCGACACGCCTCAAGCTTCAGTCATGAGGCGCTGCTTCCGACACGCCTCAAGCTTCAGTCATGAGGCCCTGCTTCCGCCACGCCTCAAGCTTCAGTCATGAGGCAGTGCTTCCTCAATGCCTCAAGCTTCAGTCAAGAAGCGCTTCTTCCGAAACGCCTCACCCTTTAGTCATGAGGCGCTGCTTCCGACACGCCTCAGTCTTCAGTCATGAGGCGCTGCTTTCGACACGCCTCAAACTTCAGTCATGAGGCGCTGCTTCCGACACGCCTCAAGCTTCAGTCATGAGGCGTTGCTTCCGACACGTTTCAAGCTTCAGTCATGAGGCGCTGCTTCCGACACGCCTCAAGCTTCAGTCATGAGGCTCTGCTACCGACACGCCTCAAGCTTCAGTCATGAGGCACTGATTTCTCCATGCAACAAGCTTCAGTCATGAGGTGCTGCATCTTCCATGCCTCAACCTTCAGTCATGAGGCGTTGATACCTCCAGGCCTCAAGCTTCAGGCATGAGGCGCTGAATCCTTCATGCCTTAACCTTCAGGCATGAGGCGCTCCTTCCTCCATGCCTCAAGATTCAGTCGTGAGCCGCTGCTTTCTCTTTGCCTCAAGCTTCAGTCTTGATGTGCTGCTTCCTCCATGCCTCAGGCTTCAGGCATGTGACGCTGCTTCCTTTATTCCTCAAGCTTCAGTGATGAGGTACTGCTTCCTCCATACCTCAAGCTTCAGTCGTGAGGCGATGCTCCATGCCTCAAGCTTCAGTCGTCACACGCTGCTTCCTCCATGCCTCAGGATTCAGGCATGAGGCGCTGCTTCCGACACGCCTCAAGATTCAATCATGGGGCGCTGCTTCCTCCATGCCTCGACCTCAGTAATGAGTCACTGTCCCGACACGCCTCAAGCTTCAGTCACGAGGCGCTGCTTCCTGAATGCCTCAAGCTTCAGTCATAAGGCGCTGCTTCCTGAATGCCTCAAGCTTCAGTCATGAGGCGCTGCTTCCTGAATGCCTCAAGCTTCAGTCATGAGGCGCTGCTTCCTCCAGGACTCAAGCTTCAGTCATGAGGCGCTGCTTTCGACACGCCTCAAGCTTCAGTCATGAGGCGCTGCTTTTTACACGCCTCAAGCTTCAGTCATGAGGCGATGCTTCCGACACGCCGCACGCTTCAGTCATGAGGTGCTGTTTCATCAATGTCTTAAGCATTAGTCATAGGGCGCTGCTTCCGACACGCCTCAAGCTTCAGTCATGAGGCGCTGCTTCCTCCATGCCTAGAGATTAAGTCATGTGGCGCTGCTTTTTACACGCCTCAAGCTTCAGTCATGAGGCGATGCTTCCGACACGCCTCACGCTTCACTCATGAGGCGCTGCTTCCTCCTTGCCTCAAGCTTCAGTCATAAGGTGGTGCTTCCAACACGCCTCAAGCTTCTGTCATGAGGCGCTTCTTCCGACACACCTCAAGCTTCATGAGTGGCAGCGCCCTATTCATAGGAATGGGGCGCTGCTTTCGACACGCCTCAATCTTCATTCATGAGGCGTTGCTTCCGACACGCCTCAAGCTTCAGTCATGAGGCGCTGCTTCCGACACGCCTCAAGTTTCAGTCATGAGCGCTGCTTCCTCCATGCCTGAAGCGTCAGTCGTGAGTTGCTGCTTCCTCCATGCCTCAAGCTTCAGTCTTGACGCGCTACTTCCACTATGCCTCAAGCTTCAGTCATGGGAAGCTGCTTCCTCCGTGCATCAAGCTTCAGTCATTAATCACTGTTTCCTCCATGCCTCAAGCTTCAGTCGTGAGACGCTCCTCCATGCCTCATGCTTCAGTCGTAAGACGCTGCTTCCTCCATGCCTCAAACTTAAGCTATGAGGTGCTGCTTCCTCTATGCCTCAATCTTCAGTCATGAGGCGCTCCTTCCGACACGCCTCAATCTTCCTTCATGAGGCGTTGCTTCCGACACGCCTCAAGCTTCAGTCATGAGACGCTGCTTTCGACACGCCTCAATCTTCAGTCATGAGGCGCTGCTTCCTCCATGCCTCAAGCATCAGTCATGAGTCGCAGCTTCCGACACGCCTCAATTTTCAGTCATGAGGTGCTGCTACCTTCATGCCTCAAGCTTCACTCATGAGGCGCTGTCTCCTCGATGCCTCAAGCTTCAGTCATGAGACGCTGCTTCCGACACGCCTCAAGCTTCAGTCATGAGGCGTTGCTTCCTCAATGCCTCAAGCATCAGTCATGAGGCGCTGCTTCTGACACGCCTCAAGTTTCAGTCATGAGGTGCTGCTTCCTTCATGCCTCAGGCTTCAGTCATGAGGCGATATCTCCTCGATGCCTCAAGCTTCAGTTATGAGGCGCTACTTCTGACACGCCTCAAGCTTCAGTCATGAGACGGTGCTTCCTCCCTGCCTCAGGCTTCAGTCATGAGGCGCTGCTATCGACACGCCTCAAGCTTCAGTCATAAGGCGCTGCTTTTTACTCGCCTCAAGCTTCAGTCATGAGGCTCTGCTTCCGACACGCCTCACGCTTCAGTCATGAGGCGCTGCTTCCTATATGCCTCAAGCTTCAGTTATGAAGAGCTGCTTCCTCCGTGCCTCAAGCTTCAGTCAAGAGGTGCTGCTCCCGAAACGCCTCTCCCTTTAGTCATGAGGCGCTACTTCCGACACGCCTCAAGCTTAAGTCATTAGGCGCTGCTTTCGACACGCCTCAAGCTTCAGTCATGAGGCGCTGCTTCCGACACGCTTCAAGCTTCAGTCTTGAACCGCTGCTTTCGACAGGCCTCAAGTTTCCGTCATGAGGCGCTGCTACCGACACGCCTCAAGCTTCAGTCATGAGGCCCTGCTTCCGCCACGCCTCAAGCTTCAGTCATGAGGCAGTTCTTCCTCAATGCCTCAAGCTTCAGTCAAGAAGCGCTGCTTCCGAAACGCCTCACCCTTTAGTCATGAGGCACTGCTTCCGACACGCCTCAGTCTTCAGTCATGAGGCGCTGCTTTCGACACGCCTCAAACTTCAGTCATGAGGCGCTGCTTCCGACACGCCTCAAGCTTCAGTCATGAGGCGTTGCTTCCGACACGTTTCAAGCTTTAGTCATGAGGCGCTGCTTCCGACACGCCTCAAGCTTCAGTCATGAGGCGCTGCTACCGACACGCCTCAAGCTTCAGTCATGAGGCGCTGCTTCCGACACGCCTCAAGCCTCAGTTATGAGGCGCTGCTTCCGACACGCCTCAAGCTTCAGTTATGAGGCACTGATTCCTCCGTGCCTCACGCTTCAGTCATGAGGCGCTGCTTCCTCCATGCCTCAAGCTTCAGTCATGAGGCGCTACTTCTGACACGCCTCACCCTTATGTCATGAGGTGCTTCTTCCGACACGACCCAAGCTTTAATTATGAGGCGCTGCTTTCGACACGCCTCAAGCTTCAGTCATGAGGCACTGCTTCCGACGTTTCTCAAGCTTCAGTCATGAGGCACTGATTCCTCCATGCCACAAGCTTCAGTCATGAGGTGCTGCATCTTCCATGCCTCAACCTTCAGTCATGAGGCGTTGATACCTCCAGGCCTCAAGCTTCAGGCATGAGGCGCTGAATCCTTCATGCCTTAACCTTCAGGTATGAGGCGCTCCTTCCTCCATGCCTCAAGATTCAGTCGTGAGCCGCTGCTTTCTCTTTGCCTCAAGCTTCAGTCTTGATGTGCTGCTTCCTCCATGCCTCAGGCTTCAGGCATGTGACGCTGCTTCCTCTATTCCTCAAGCTTCAGTGATGAGGTACTGCTTCCTCCATACCTCAAGCTTCAGTCGTGAGGCGATGCTCCATGCCTCAAGCTTCAGTCGTCACACGCTGCTTCCTCCATGCCTCAGGATTCAGGCATGAGGCGCTGCTTCCGACACGCCTCAAGATTCAATCATGGGGCGCTGCTTCCTCCATGCCTCAACCTCAGTAATGAGTCACTGTCCCGACACGCCTCAAGCTTCAGTCACGAGGCGCTGCTTCCTCCATGCCTCAAGCTTCAGTCATGAGGCGCTGCTTCCTGAATGCCTCAAGCTTCAGTCATGAGGCGCTGCTTCCTCCAGGACTCAAGCTTCTCTCATGAGGCGCTGCTTTCGACACGCCTCAAGCTTCAGTCATGAGGCGCTGCTTTTTACACGCCTCAAGCTTCAGTCATGAGGCGATACTTCCGACACGCCTCACGCTTCAGTCATGAGGTGCTGCTTCATCAATGCCTTAAGCATTAGTCATAGGGCGCTGCTTCCGACACGCCTCAAGCTTCAGTCATGAGGCGGTGCTTCCTCCATGCCTAGAGATTAAGTCATGTGGCGCTGCTTTTTACACCCCTCAAGCTTCAGTCATGAGGCGATGCTTCCAACACGCCTCACGCTTCAGTCATGAGGCGCTGCTTCCTCCTTGCCTCAAGCTTCAGTCATAAGGTGCTGCTTCCAACACGCCTCAAGCTTCTGTCATGAGGCGCTTCTCCCGACACACCTCAAGCTTCATGAGTGGCAGCGCCCTATTCATAGGAATGGGGCGCTGCTTTCGACACGCCTCAATCTTCATTCATGAGGCGTTGCTTCCGACACGCCTCAAGCTTCAGTCATGAGGCGCTGCTTCCGACACGCCTCAAGTTTCAGTCATGAGCGCTGCTTCCTCCATGCCTGAAGCGTCAGTCGTGAGTCGCTACTTCCACTATGCCTCAAGCTTCAGTCATGGGAAGCTGCTTCCTCCGTGCATCAAGCTTCAGTCATTAATCACTGTTTCCTCCATGCCTCAAGCTTCAGTCGTGAGACGCTCCTCCATGCCTCATGCTTCAGTCGTAAGACGCTGCTTCCTCCATGCCTCAAACTTAAGCTATGAGGTGCTGCTTCCTCCATGCCTCAAGCTTCAGTCATGAGGCGCTGCTTCTTCCATGCCTCAAGCATCAGTCATAGGGCGTTACTTCCGACACGCCTCAAGCTTCAGCCATGAGGCGCTGTTCCGACACGCCTCAAGTTTCAGTCAAGAGGCGCTGCTTCCTCCATGCCTCAAGCTTCAGTCATGAGGCACTTCTTCTTGCGTGCCTCAAGCTTCATTCATGAGACGCTGCTTCCTACATGCCTCAAGCTTCAGTTATGGGGCGCTGCTCACGACACGCCTCAAGTTTCAGTCATGAGGCGCTGCTTCCGACACGACTTAAGCTTCATCTATGAGGTGCTGCTTTTGACACGCCTCAAGCTTCAGTCATGAGGCTCTGCTTCCTTCATGCCTCAAGCTTCAGTCATGAGGCGCTGTCTTCTCGATGCTTCAAGCTTCAGTTATGAGGCGATACTTCCGACACGCCTCAAGCTTCAGTCATGAGGCGGTGCTTCTTCCATGCCTCAAGCTTCAGTCATGAGGCGCTGCTTCCTCCATGCCTCAAGCTTCAGTCATGAGGCGCTGCTTTTTACACGACCCAAGCTTCAGTCATGAGGCGCTGCTTCCTCCATGCCTCACGCTTTAGTCATGAGGCGCTGCTTCCCATATGCATCAAGCTTCAAATATGAGGCGCTGCTTCCTCCATGCCTCGAGCTTCAGTCAAGAGGCGCTGCTTCCGACACGCCTCACTTTTTAGTCATGAGGCGCTGCTTCCGACTCGCCTCAAGCTTCAGTCATGAGGCGCTGCTTTTGACACGCCTCAAGTTTCAGTCTAGAGGCGATGCTTCCGACACGCCTCAAGCTTCAGTCATGAGGCGCTGCTTCCGACACGCCTCAAGCTTCAGTCATGAATCGCTGCTTTCGACACGCCTCAAGCTTCAGTCATGAGGCGCTGCTTCCGACACGCCTCACGCTTCAGTCATGAGGCGCTGCTTCCTATATGCCTCAAGCTTCAGTCATGGGGCGCTGCATCCGACACGCCTCAAGCTTCAAATATTAGGCTCTGCTTCCTCCATGCCTCAAGCTTCAGTCAAGAGGCGCTGCTTCCGACACGCCTCACTTTTTAGTCATGAGGCGCCGCTTCCGACACGCCTCAAGCTTCAGTCATGAGGCGCTGTTTTCGACACGCCTCAAGCTTCAGTCATGAGGCGCTGCTTCCGACACGCCTCAAGCTTCAGTCATGAGGCGCTGCTTCCGACACGCCTCAAGCTTCAGTCTTGAATCGCTGCTTTCGACACGCCTCAAACTTCAGTCATGAGGCGCTGCTGCCGACACGCCTCAAGCTTCAATCATGAGGCCCTGCTTCCGACACGCCTCAAGCTTCAGTCATGAGGCGCTTTTTCCAACACGCCTCAATCTTCAGTCTTGAGGTACTGCTTCCGACACGCCTCAAGCTTCAGATATGAGGCCATGCTTCCGCCAAGGCTCAAGGTTCTGTCATGAGGTACTGCTTCCTCCATGCCCCAAGCTTCAGTCGAGAGGCGCTTCTCCTTGCCTCAAGCTTCAGTCGTGAGGCGCTGCTTCATCAATGCCTCAACCTTCAGCCATGAGGTGCTGCTTCCTCCATGCCTCAAGCATCAGTCTTGAGGTACTGCTTTCACTATGCCTCAAGCTTCAGTCACGAGGAGCTACTTCCACCATGCCTCAAGCATCAGTCATTGTAAGGTGCTTCCTCCATGCATCAAACTTCAGTCATGAGGTACTGATTCCTCCATGCTTCAAACTTCAGCAATGAGGTGCTGCTTTCTCCATGCCTGAAGTTTCAGTCGTGAAGTACTGCTTCCTCAATGCCTGAAACTTAAGTCATGAGGTGATGCATCTTCCATGCCTCAACCTTCAGTCATGAGGCGTTGATTCCTCCAGGCTTCAAACTTAAGGCATGAGGCGCAGCATCCTTCATGCCTTAACCTATAGCCATGAGGTGCTCCTTCCTCCATGCCTCAAGCGTCAGTCGTGAGTCGCTGCTTCCTCCATGCATCAAGCTTTAGTCTTGACGCGCTACTTCCACTATGCCTCAAGCTTCAGTCATGGGAAGCTGCTTCCTCAGTGCATCAAGCTTCAGTCATTAATCACTGTTTCCTCCATGCCTCAAGCTTCAGTCGTGAGGCGCTCCTCCATGCCTCATGCTTCAGTCGTAAGACGCTGCTTCCTCCAAGCCTCAAACTTAAGCAATGAGGTGCGCTACTTCCACTATGCCTCAAGCTTCAGTCATGGGAAGCTGCTTCCTCTATGCCTCAAGCTTCAGTCATGAGGTGCTGCTTCGTCCATGCCTCAAGCATCAGTCATAGAACGTTACTTCCGACACGCCTCAAGCTTCAGCCATGAGGCGCTGTTCCGACACGCCTCAAGTTTCAGTCAAGAGGCGCTGCTTCCTCCATGCTTCAAGCTTCAGTCATGAGGCATTTCTTCTTGCGTGCCTCAAGCTTCATTCATGAGACGCTGCTTCCTACATGCCTCAACCTTCAGTTATAGGGCGCTGCTCCCGACATGCCTCAAGCTTCAGTCATGAGGCGCTGCTTCCGACACGACTTAAGCTTCATCTATGAGGCGCTGCTTCCGACACACTTCAAGTTTCAGTCATGAGGCGCTGCTTCCTTCATGCCTCAAGCTTCAGTCATGAGGCGCTGTCTTCTCGATGCTTCAAGCTTCAGTTATTAGGCGCTACTTCCGACACGCCTCAAGCTTCAGTCATGAGGCGCAGCTTCCGACACGCCTCAAGCTTCAGTCATGAATCGCTGCTTTCGACACGCCTCAAGCTTCAGTCATGAAGCGCTGCTTCCGACACGCCTCAAGCTTCAGTCATGAGGCGCTGCTTCTGACACGCCTCAACCTTCAGTCATGAGGGCCCTGCTTCCGACACTCACCGAGCTTTAGTCATGAGCTGCTGCTTCCGACACGCCTCAATCTTCAGTCTTGAGGTGCTGCTTCCGACACGCCTCAAGCTTCAGTCATGAATCGCTGCTTTCGACACGCCTCAAGCTTCAGTCATGAGGCGCTGCTGCCGACACGCCTCAAGCTTCAGTCATGAGGCGCTGCTTCTGACACGCCTCAAGCTTCAGTCATGAGGCCCTGCTTCCGACACGCACCAAGCTTCCGTCATGAGGCGCTGCTTCCGACACACCTCAATCTTCAGTCTTGAGGTGCTGCTTCCGACACGCCTCAAGCTTCAGTCATGATGCCATGCTTCCGCCAAGGCTCAAGCTTCTGTCATGAGGCACTGCTTTCTCCATGCCCCAAGCTTTAGTCGAGAGGCGCTTCTCCTTGCCTCAAGCTTCAGTCGTGAGGCGCTGCTTCCTCAATGCCTCAAGCTTCAGCAATGAGGTGCTGCTTCCTCCATGCCTCAAGCATCAGTCTTGAGGTGCTGCTTTCACAATGCCTCAAGCTTCAGTCACGAGGCGCTACTTCCACCATGCCTCAAGCTTCAGTCATGGTAAGGTGCTTCCTCCATGCATCAAGCTTCAGTCATGAGGCACTGATTCCTCCATGCTTCAAACTTCAGCAATGAGGTGCTGCTTTCTCCATGCCTCAAGTTTCAGTCATGAGGCGTTGATTCCTCCAGGCCTCAATCTTTAGGCATGAGGGGCAGCATCCTTCATGCCTTAACCTTCAGGCATGAGGCGCTTTTTCCTCCATGCCTCAAGCTTCAGTCGTGAGTCGCTGCTTCCTCCATGCCTCAAGCTTCAGTCTTGACGCGCTACTTCCACTATGCCTCAAGCTTCAGTCATGGGAAGCTGCCTCCTCTGTGCATCAAGCTTCAGTCAATAATCACTGTTTCCTCCATGCCTCAAGTTTCAGTCGTGAGGCGCTCCTCCATGCCTCATGCTTCAGTCGTGAGACGCTGCTTCCTCCATGCCTCAAACTTCAGCAATGAGGTGCTGCTTCCTCTATGCCTCAAGCTTCAGTCATGAGGCGCTGCTTCGTCCATGCCTCAAGCATCAGTCATAGGGCGTTACTTCCGACACGCCTCAAGCTTCAGCCATGAGGCGCTGTTCCGACACGCCTCAAGTTTCAGTCAAGAGACGCTGCTTCCTTCATGCCTCAAGCTTCAGTCATGAGGCACTTCTTCTTGCGTGCCTCAAGCTTCATTCATGAGACGCTGCTTCCTCTATGCTTCAAGCTTCAGTCATGAGGCGCTGCTCCCGACACGCCTCAAGCTTCTGTCATGAGGCGCTGCTTCCGACACGCCTTTAGCTTCAGTCAAGGGGCGCTGCTTCCGACACGCCTCAAGCTTCAGTCATGAGGCACTGCTTCCTCCATACCTCAGGCTTCATTCATTGGGTGCTGCTTCAAACACGCCTCAAGCTTCAGTCATAAGAGGCTTCTTCCGATATGCCTCAATCTTCAGAAATGAGGTGCTGCTTCCTCCATGCATCAAGCTTCAGTCATTGGGCGCTGCTTCCAACACGCCTCAAGCTTCAGTCATGAAACGCAGCTTCCGACACGCACCAAACTTCAGTCATGAAGCGCTGCTTCCGACACGCCTGAATCTTCAGTCTTGAGGTGCTGCTTCCGACACGCCTAAAGCTTCAGTCATGAGGCCATGCTTATGCCAAGGATCAAGCTTCTGTCATGAGGCACTGCTTCCTCCATGCCCCAAGCTTCAGTCGAAAGGCGCTTCTCCATGCCTCAAGCTTCAGTCTTGAGGCTCTGCTTCCTCAATGCCTCAAGCTTCAGCCATGAGGTGCTGCTTCCTCCATGCCTCAAGCATCAGTCTTGAGGTGCTGCTTTCACCATGCCTCAAGCTTCAGTCATGGTAAGCTGCTTCCTCCATGCATCAAGCTTCAGTCATGATGCACTGATTCCTCCATACCTCAAGCTTCAGTCGTGAGACGCTGCTTCCTCTATGCCTCAAATTTCAGGTGCTCCTTTCTCCATGCCCCAAGTTTCAGTCGTGAAGTACTGCTTCCTCAATGCTTGCAGCTTAAGTCATGAGGTGCTGCTTCCTCCACGCCACAAGCTTCAGTCACGAGGTGCAGCTTCTTCCATGCCTCAACCTTCAGTCATGAGGCGTTGATTCCTCCAGGCCTCAACCTTCAGGCATGAGGCGCTGCTTCCTCCGTGCATCAAGCTTCAGTTATTAACCACTGTTTCCTCCATGCCTCAAGCTTCAGTCGTAAGGTGCTGCTTCCTCCATGCCCAAAGCTTCAGTCATGAGGCGATTCTTCCGCCATGCCTCAAGCTTCAGTCATTGGACGCTGCTTCCCTCATGCATAAAGCTTCAGTCATGAGGCACTGCTTCCTCCATGCCTCAAGCTTCAGTCGTGAGGCGCTGCTTCCTCAATGCTTTGAGCTTCAGCGATGAGGGGCTGCTTCCTCCATGCCTCAAGCTATAGTCATGAAGTGCTGCTTCCTCCATGCCACAAGCTTCAGGTATAAGGTTCTGCTTCCTTTAAGCCTCAACCTTCAGTCATGAGGCGTTACTTCATCCATGCCTCAAGCTTTATGCATGAGCCGCTGCATCCTCCACGCCTCAAGCTTCAGTCGTGAGGTGATGTTTCCTGAATGCCTCAAGCTTCAGTCATGAGACCTTGTTTCCTACGTGCCTCAAGCTCAGTCATGAGGCGCTGCTTCCTCCATGCTTTAAGCTTCAGTCGTGAGGTGCTGCTTCGTCCATGCCTCAAGCTTTAGTCGTGAGGTGATGC
This sequence comes from Procambarus clarkii, assembly GCF_040958095.1. Classification (NCBI taxonomy): domain Eukaryota; kingdom Metazoa; phylum Arthropoda; class Malacostraca; order Decapoda; family Cambaridae; genus Procambarus; species Procambarus clarkii. The sequence continues at coordinate 23,705,928 of NC_091151.1, read as the reverse complement.
TTAATGAATGCCTCAAGATTCAGTCATGAGACCTTGCTTCCTACGTTCCTCAAGCAACAGTCATGAGGCGCTCCTTCCTTCATGCCTCAAGCTTTAGTCATGAGGCTTTGATTCCTCCATGCCTCAACCTTCAGTCATGAGGCGCTGCTTCTTCCATGCCTCAACCTTCAGTCACGAGGCGTTGATTCCTCCAGGCCTCAACCTTCAGGCATGAGGCGCTGAATCCTTCATGCCTTAACCTTCAGGCATGAGGCGCTCCTTCCTCCATGCCACAAGCTTCAGTCGTGAGTCGCTGCTTCCTCCATGCCTCAAGCTTCAGTCTTGACGCTCTACTTCCACCATGGCACAAGCTTCTGTCATGAGGTGCTGCTTCCTCCATGCTTCAACCTTCAGTCATGAGGCGTTAATTCCTCCAGGCCTCAAGCTTCAGGCATGAGGCGCTGCATCTTATATCCCTTAACCTTCAGGCATGAGGCGCTCCTTCCTCAATGCCTCAAGCTTCAGCCGTGAACCGCTGCTTCCTCCATGCCTGAAGCTTCAGTCGTAGAACGCTGCTCCATGCCTCAAGCTTCAGTCGTGAGACTCTGCTTCCTCCATGCCTCAGGATTCAGGCATGAGGCGCTGCTTCCGACACGCTTACAGCTTCAGTCAAAGCGCTCCTTCAAACACGCCTCAAACTTAATCAAGAGGCGCTGCTTACGACACACCTCAAGCCTCAGTCATGAGGCGCTGCTTCCTCCATACCTCAAGCTTCAGTCATGGGGCGCCTCTTTCAACACGCCTCAAGCAACACGCCGGCAAGCCTCAAGAGTCAGTCGTGGGGTGCTGCTTCCTCAATGCCTCAAGCTTCAGTCATGATGCACTGCTTCCGATACGCCTCAAGCTTTAGTCATGAGGGGCTGCTTCCAACACGCCTTAAGGTTCAGTCATAAGGCGCTGCTTCCTCCATGCATCAAGCTTCAGTCATGAGGCGCTGCTTCCGACACGCCTCAATTTACAGTCATGAGGGGCTGCTTCCTCCATGCCTCAAGCCTCAGTCATTGGGCGCTGCGTCCGACACGCCTCAAGCTTCAGTCATGAGGAACTGCTTCTAACTTGCTTCAAGCTTCAGACATGGAGCGCTGATTCCGACACGCCTCAAGCTTCAGTTGTGGGGCCCTGCTTCCGTCACGGCTCAAGCTTTGTTCATTAGGCAATGCTTCCGACACGCCTCAAGCTTCAGTCATGGGGCGCTGCTTTCGAAACGCCTCAAACTTCATTCATGAGGCGCTGCTTCCGACACGCCTCAAGCATCAGTCGTGAGGTGCTGCTTCCGCCATGCCTCAAGCTTCAGTTATTGGACGCTGCTTTCCTCATGCATTAAGCTTCAGTCATGAGGCACTGCTTCCTCCATGCCTCAAGCTTCAGTCGTGAGGCGCTGCTCCATGCCTCAAGCTTCAGTCGTGAGACGCTGCTTCCTCAATGCCTTGAGCTTCAGCGATGAGGGGCTGCTTCCTCCATGCCTCAAGCTATAGTCATGAAGTGCTGCTTCCTCCATGCCACAAGCTTCAGGTATAAGGTGCTGTTTCCTTTAAGCCTCAACCTTCAGTCATGAGGCGTTACTTCATCCATGCCTCAAGCTTTATGCATGAGGCGCTGCATCCTCCATGCCTCAAGCTTCAGGCATGAGGCGCTCCTTCCTCCTAGTCTCAGGCATCAGGCATGAAGCACTGCTTCCTCCATGCCTCAAGCTTCAGTCGTGAGGTGATGTTTCCTGAAAGCCTCAAGCTTCAGTCATGAGACCTTGCTTCCTCCATGCCTCAAGCTTCAGTCATGAGGCGATTCTTCCGCCATGTCTCAAGCTTCAGTCATTGGACGCTGCTTCCCTCATGCATAAAGCTTCAGTCATGAGGCACTTCTTCCTCCATGCCTCAAGCTTCAGTCGTGAGGCGCCGCTCCATGCCTCAAGCTTCAGTCATGAGGCACTGCTTCCTCCATGCCTCAAGCTTCAGTCGTGAGACGCTGCTTCCTCAATGCCTTGAGCTTCAGCGATGAGGGGCTGCTTCCTCCGTGCCTCAAGCTATAGTCATGAAGTGCTGCTTCCTCCATGCCACAAGCTTCAGGTATAAGGTGCTGTTTCCTTTAAGCCTCAACCTTCAGTCATGAGGCGTTACTTCATCCATGCCTCAAGCTTTATGCATGAGGCGCTGCATCCTCCATGCCTCAAGCTTCAGGCATGAGGCGCTCCTTCCTCCTAGTCTCAGGCATCAGGCATGAAGCACTGCTTCCTCCATGCCTCAAGCTTCAGTCGTGAGGTGATGTTTCCTGAAAGCCTCAAGCTTCAGTCATGAGACCTTGCTTCCTCCATGCCTCAAGCTTCAGTCATGAGGCGATTCTTCCGCCATGTCTCAAGCTTCAGTCATTGGACGCTGCTTCCCTCATGCATAAAGCTTCAGTCATGAGGCACTTCTTCCTCCATGCCTCAAGCTTCAGTCGTGAGGCGCTGCTCCATGCCTCAAGCTTCAGTCATGAGGCACTGCTTCCTCCATGCCTCAAGCTTCAGTCGTGAGACGCTGCTTCCTCAATGCCTTGAGCTTCAGCGATGAGGGGCTGCTTCCTCCAAGCCTCAAGCTATAGTCATGAAGTGCTGCTTCCTCCATGCCACAAGCTTCAGGTATAAGGTGCTGCTTCCTTTAAGCCTCAACCTTCAGTCATGAGGCGTTACTTCATCCATGCCTCAAGCTTTAGGCATGAGGCGCTCCTTCCTCCATGTTTCAGGCACAGGCATGAGGCGCTGCTTCCTCCATGCTTTAAGCCTCAGTCGTGAGGTGCTGCTTCCTCCATGCCTCAAGCTTCAGACAAGAAGTGCTGCTTCCTCAATGCCTCAAACTTTAGTCATGAGGCGCTGCTTCCTAAATGCCTCAAGCTTCAGTCATGAGGCGCTGCTTCCTCCATTCCTCAAGCTTCAACCATGAGGGCGCTGCTTCCTTCATGTCTCAAGCTTCAGTCATGAGGCGCTGCTTCCTCCAAGCCTCAAGCTTCAAGCATGAGGCGCTGCTTCCTTCATGCATCTAGCATCAGTAATGTTGCGCTGCTTACTTCATGCCTCAAGCTTCAGTAGTGAGGCGCTTCTTTGTCCATGCCTCAATCTTCAGTAATGAGGCGCTGCTTGCTCTATACCTCAAGCTTCAAGCATGAGGTGCTTCTTCCTCCATGCCCCATTTATCCGTCATGAGGCGCTGCTTCCTCTCTTGCATCAAGGTTCAAGCATGAGGTGCTACTTCCTCCATGCCTCAAGCTTCAGTCATGAGAACCTGCTTCCTCCATGCCTCAAGCTTCAGTCATGAGGCGCTGCTTCCTCCATACCTCAAGTTTCAAACATGAGGTGCTGCTTCCTCTGTGCCTCAATCTTCAGTCATGAGTCGATGCTTCCTACACACCGCAAGCTTCAATCATGAGGCGCTGCTTTCTCCCTGTCTCAAGCTTCAAGGTTGAGGTGCTGCTTCCTCCATGCCTCAATCTTCAGTCGTGAGGAGCTGCATCCTTCATGCCTCAAGCTTCAGTCGTGAGGCGCTGCTTCCTCCATGCATCATGATTCAGCCATGAGGTGCTGCTTACTTCTTGCCTCAGACTTCAGTCATGAGGTGTTGCTTCCTCCAAGCCTCAAGCTTCACGCATAAGGTGCTGCTTCCTTCAAGCCTCAAGCTTCAGTCATGAGGCGGTGTTCCCTCATGCCTCAAGCTTCTGTCATGAGGCGCTGCTTCCTCCATACCTCAGGCTTCAAGCAATAGGCGTTGCTTCCTTCATGACTCAAGCTTCAAGCATGAGGCGCTGCTTCCTTCATGCATCAAGCTTCAGTCATGAGGCGCTGCTTTCTTCATTCCTCAACCTTCAGTCGTGAGGCACTTCTTCCTCCGTGCCTCATTCTTCCGTCATGAGGCGCTGCTTCCTTCATGCATCAAGCTTCAGTCATGAGGTGATCCTCAATGCCTCATTCTTCTGTCATGAGGCGCTGCTTCCTCCATGCCTCACGCTTCTGGCTTGAGACCCTGCTTCCTTCATGCCTCAAGCTTCAGTCGCGAGGCGCTGATTCCCCCATGCCTCATTCTTCAGTCGTAAGACGCTGCTTCACCAATGCCTCAAGCTTCAAACATGAGGTGCTGCTTCCTCTGTGCCTCAATCTTCAGTCATGAGTCGCTGCTTCCTGCACACCTTAAGCTTCAATCATGAGGTGCTGCTTCCTCCCTGACTCAAGCTTTAAGCAGGAGGTGCTGCTTCCTCCATGCATCAAGCTTTAAGCAAGAGACGCTGCTTCCTGTGTGCCTCAAGCTTCAAGAATGAGGCGCTGCTTCCTCCATGCCTCGAGCTTCAAGCATGGTTCCTCTGTGCCTCAATCTTCAGTCATGAGTCGCTGCTTCCTGCACACCTCAAGCTTCAATCATGAGGCGCTGCTTCCTCCCTGCCTCAAGCTTCAATCACGAGGTGCTGCTTCTTCTCTGCCTCAAGTTTTAATCATGAGGTGCTGCTTCCTCCCTGCCTCAAGCTTCAAGCAGGAGGCGTTGCTTCCTCTATACCTCGAGCTTTAAGCATGAGGTGCTGCTTCCTCTATGCCTCAATCTTCCGTCATGAGGCGCTGCTTCCTTCATGCCTCAAGCTTCAGTCACGAGGCGCTGCTTCCTTCATGCTTCACACTTCAGTCATGAAGAGCTGCTTCTGCCATGCCTCAAGCTTCAAGCATGAGGCGCTGCTTCCTTCATTTCTCAATTTTCAAGCATAAGGTGCTGCTTCCTCCAAGTCTCAAGCTTCAAGTATGAGTCGTTGCTTCCTTCATGCCTCAAGCTTCAAGCATGAGGCGCTGCTTCCTCCATGCATCAAGCTTCAGTCATGGGGCGCTGCTTCCTCTGCGCCTCAAGCTTCAGCCATGAGGCGTTGTTTCCTTCATGCCTCAAACTTCTGTCATGAGGTGCTGCTTCTTCCATGCCTCAACCCTCAGTCACGAGGCGTTGATTCCTCCAGGCCTCAACCTTCAGGCATGAGGCGCTGAATCCTTCATGCCTTAACCTTCAGGCATGAGGCGCTCCTTCCTCCATGCCTCAAGCTTCAGTCGTGAGTCGCTGCTTCCTCCATGCCTCAAGCTTCAGTCTTGACGCGCTACTTCCACCATGACACAAGCTTCTGTCATGAGGTGCTGCTTCCTCCATGCTTCAACCTTCAGTCATGAGGCGTTAATTCCTCCAGGCCTCAAGCTTCAGGCATGAGGCGCTGTATCTTATATCCTTTAACCTTCAGGCATGAGGTGCTCCTTCCTCAATGCCTCAAGCTTCAGCCGTGAACCGCTGCTTCCTCCATGCCTGAAGCTTCAGTCTTGACGTGCTGCTTCCTCCATGCCTCAAGCTTCAGTCGTAGAACGCTGCTCCATGCCTCAAGCTTCAGTCGTGAGACTCTGCTTCCTCCATGCCTCAGGATTCAGGCATGAGGCGCTGCTTCCGACACGCTTACAGCTTCAGTCAAAGCGCTCCTTCAAACACGCCTCAAACTTAATCAAGAGGCGCTGCTTACGACACGCCTCAAGCCTCAGTCATGAGGCGCTGCTTCCTCCATACCTCAAGCTTCAGTCATGGGGCGCCTCTTCCAACACGCCTCAAGCTTTAGTCATGAGACGCTGCTTCCGGCACGCCTCAAGAGTCAGTCGTGGGGTGCTGCTTCTTCAATGCCTCAAGCTTCAGTCATGATGCACTGCTTCCGATACGCCTCAAGCTTTAGTCATGAGGGGCTGCTTCCAACACGCCTCAAGGTTCAGTCATAAGGCGCTGCTTCCTCCATGCATCAAGCTTCAGTCATGAGGCGCTGCTTCCGACACGCCTCAATTTACAGTCATGAGGGGCTGCTTCCTCCATGCCTCAAGCCTCAGTCATTGGGCGCTGCGTCCGACACGCCTCAAGCTTCAGTCATGAGGAACTGCTTCTAACTTGCTTCAAGCTTCAGACATGGAGCGCTGATTCCGACACGCCTCAAGCTTCAGTTGTGGGGCCCTGCTTCCGTCACGGCTCAAGCTTTGTTCATTGGGCAATGCTTCCGACACGCCTCAAGCTTCAGTCATTGGACGCTGCTTTCGAAACACCTCAAACTTCATTCATGAGGCGCTGCTTCCGACACGCCTCAAACATCAGTCGTGAGATGCTGCTTCCGCCATGCCTCAAGCTTCAGTTATTGGACGCTGCTTCCCTCATGCATTAAGCTTCAGTCATGATTCACTGCTTCCTCCATGCCTCAAGCTTCAGTCGTGAGGCGCTGCTCCATGCCTCAAGCTTCAGTCGTGAGACGCTGCTTCCTCAATGCCTTGAGCTTCAGCGATGAGGGGCTGCTTCCTCCATGCCTCAAGCTATAGTCATGAAGTGCTGCTTCCTCCATGCCACAAGCTTCAGGTATAAGGTGCTGTTTCCTTTAAGCCTCAACCTTGAGTCATGAGGCGTTACTTCATCCATGCCTCAAGCTTTATGCATGAGGCGCTGCATCCTCCATGCCCCAAGCTTCAGGCATGAGGCGCTCCTTCCTCCTAGTCTCAGGCATCAGGCATGAAGCGCTGCTTCCTCCATGCCTCAAGCTTCAGTCGTGAGGTGATGTTTCCTGAAAGCCTCAAGCTTCAGTCATGAGACCTTGCTTCCTACGTGCCTCAAGCTTCAGTTATGAGGCGCTGCTTCCTCCATGCTTTAAGTTTCAGTCGTGAAGTGCTGCTTCCTCCATGCCTCAAGCTTTAGTCGTGAGGTGATGCTTCCTGAATGCCTCAAGCGTCAGTCATGAGACCTTGCTTCCTACGTTCTTCAAGCTACAGTCATGAGGCGCTGCTTCCTTCATGCCTCAAGCTTCAGTCATGAGGCTTTGATTCCTCCATGCCTCAAGCTTTAGGAATGAGGTGCTGTTTCCTTCATGCCTCAAACTTCAGTCATGAGGCGCTGCTTCCTCCATGCCTCAAGCTTCAAACATGAGGCGCTGTTTCCTCAATGCCTCAAACTATAGTCATGAGGCGCTGCTTCCGACACGCCTCAAGCATCAGTCGTGAGGTGCTGCTTCCTCCATGCCTCAAGCTTCAGTCATGAAGCGATTCTTCCGCCATGTCTCAAGCTTCAGTCATTGGACGCTGCTTCCCTCATGCATAAAGCTTCAGTCATGAGGCACTGCTTCCTCCATGCCTCAAGCTTCAGTCGTGAGGCGCTGCTCCATGCCTCAAGCTTCAGTCATGAGGCACTGCTTCCTCCATGCCCCAAGCTTCAGTCGTGAGACGCTGCTTCCTCAATGCCTTGAGCTTCAGCGATGAGGGGCTGCTTCCTCCATGCCTCAAGCAATAGTCATGAAGTGCTGCTTCCTCCATGCCACAAGCTTCAGGTATAAGGTGCTGCTTCCTTTAAGCCTCAACCTTCAGTCATGAGGCGTTACTTCATCCATGCCTCAAGCTTTAGGCATGAGGCGCTCCTTCCTCCATGTTTCAGGCACAGGCATGAGGCGCTGCTTCCTCCATGCTTTAAGCTTCAGTCGTGAGGTGCTGCTTCCTCCATGCCTCAAGCTTTGGTCGTGAGGTGATGCTTCCTGAAAGCCTCAAGCTTCAGTCATGAGACCTTGCTTCCTACGTTCCTCAAGCTACAGTCATGAGGCGCTGCTTCCTTCATGCCTCAAGCTTCAGTCATGAGCCTTTGATTCCTCCATGCCTCAAGCTTTAGGAATGAGGTGCTGTTTCCTTCATGCCTCAAACTTCAGTCATGAGGCGCTGCTTCGTCCATGTCTCAAGCTTCAGACAAGAGGTGCTGCTTCCTCAATGCCTCAAACTTTAGTCATGAGGCGCTGCTTCCTCTATGCCTCAAGCTTCAGTCATGAGGCGCTGCTTCCTCCATTCCTCAAGCTTCAAGCATGAGGGCGCTGCTTCCTTCATGTCTCAAGCTTCAGTCATGAGGCGCTGCTTCCTCCAAGCCTCAAGCTTCAAGCATGAGGCGCTGCTTCCTTCATGCATCTAGCATCAGTAATGTTGCGCTGCTTACTTCATGCCTCAAGCTTCAGTAGTGAGGTGCTTCTTTGTCCATGCCTCAATCTTCAGTAATGAGGCGCTGCTTGCTCCATACCTCAAGCTTCAAGCATGAGGTACTTCTTCCTCCATGCCCCATTCATCCGTCATGAGGCGCTGCTTCCTCTCTTGCATCAAGGTTCAAGCATGAGGTGTTACTTCCTCCATGCCTCAAGCTTCACTCATGAGAACCTGCTTCCTCTATGCCTCAAGCTTCAGTCATGAGGCGCTGCTTCACCCATACCTCAAGTTTCAAACATGAGGTGCTGCTTCACCCATACCTCAAGTTTCAAACATGAGGTGCTGCTTCCTCTGTGCCTCAATCTTCAGTCATGAGTCGATGCTTCCTACACACCGCAAGCTTCAATCATGAGGTGCTGCTTTCTCCCTGCATCAAGCTTCAAGATTGAGGTGCTGCTTCCTCCATGCCTCAATCTTCAGTCGTGAGGAGCTGCATCCTTCATGCCTTAAGCTTCAGTCGTGAGGCGCTGCTTCCTCCATGCATCATGATTCAGCCATGAGGTGCTGCTTACTTCTTGCCTCAGACTTCAGTCATGAGGTGTTGCTTCCTCCAAGCCTCAAGCTTCACGCATAAGGTGCTGCTTCCTTCAAGCCTCAAGCTTCAGTCATGAGGCGGTGTTCCCTCATGCCTCAAGCTTCTGTCATGAGGCGCTGCTTCCTCCATACCTCAGGCTTCAAGCATTAGGCGTTGCTTCCTTCATGACTCAAGCTTCAAGCATGAGGCGCTGCTTCCTTCATGCATCAAGCTTCAGTCATGAGGCGCTGCTTTCTTCATTCCTCAACCTTCAGTCGTGAGGCACTTCTTCCTCCAGGCCTCATTCTTCCGTCATGAGGCGCTGCTTCCTTCATGCATCAAGCTTCAGTCATGAGGTGATCCTCAATGCCTCATTCTTCTGTCATGAGGCGCTGCTTCCTCCATGCCTCACGCTTCTGGCTTGAGACCCTGCTTCCTTCATGCTTCAAGCTTCTGGCTTGAGACCCTGCTTCCTTCATGCCTCAAGCTTCAGTCGCGAGGCGCTGATTCCCCCATGCCTCATTCTTCAGTCGTAAGACGCTGCTTCACCAATGCCTCAAGCTTCAAACATGAGGTGCTGCTTCCTCTGTGCCTCAATCTTCAGTCATGAGTCGCTGCTTCCTGCACACCTTAAGCTTCAATCATGAGGTGCTGCTTCCTCCCTGACTCAAGCTTTAAGCAGGTGGTGCTGCTTCCTCCATGCATCAAGCTTTAAGCAAGAGACGCTGCTTCCTGTGTGCCTCAATATTCATAAATAAGGCGCAGCTTCCTCCATGCCTCAAGCTTCAAGAATGAGGCGCTGCTTCCTCCATGCCTCGAGCTTTAAGCATGGTTCCTCTGTGCCTCAATCTTCAGTCATGAGTCGCTGCTTCCTGCACACCTCAAGCTTCAATCATGAGGCGCTGCTTCCTCCCTGCCTCAAGCTTCAATCACGAGGTGCTGCTTCTTTTCTGCCTCAAGTTTCAATCATGAGGTGCTGCTTCCTCCCTGCCTCAAGCTTCAAGCAGGAGGCGTTGCTTCCTCTATACCTCGAGCTTTAAGCATGAGGTGCTGCTTCCTCTATGCCTCAATCTTCCGTCATGAGGCGCTGCTTCCTTCATGCCTCAAGCTTCAGTCACGAGGCGCTGCTTCCTTCATGCTTCACACTTCAGTCATGAAGAGCTGCTTCTGCCATGCCTCAAGCTTCAAGCATGAGGCGCTGCTTCCTTCATTTCTCAATTTTCAAGCATAAGGTGCTGCTTCCTCCAAGTCTCAAGCTTCAAGTATGAGTCGTTGCTTCCTTCATGCCTCAAGCTTCAAGCATGAGGCGCTGCTTCCTCCATGCATCAAGCTTCAGTCATGGGGCGCTGCTTCCTCTGCGCCTCAAGCTTCAGCCATGAGGCGTTGTTTCCTTCATGCCTCAAACTTCTGTCATGAGGTGCTGCTTCTTCCATGCCTCAACCTTCAGTCACGAGGCGTTGATTCCTCCAGGCCTCAACCTTCAGGCATGAGGCGCTGAATCCTTCATGCCTTAACCTTCAGGCATGAGGCGCTCCTTCCTCCATGCCTCAAGCTTCAGTCGTGAGTCGCTGCTTCCTCCATGCCTCAAGCTTCAGTCTTGACGCGCTACTTCCACCATGACACAAGCTTCTGTCATGAGGTGCTGCTTCCTCCATGCTTCAACCTTCAGTCATGAGGCGTTAATTCCTCCAGGCCTCAAGCTTCAGGCATGAGGCGCTGTATCTTATATCCCTTAACCTTCAGGCATGAGGTGCTCCTTCCTCAATGCCTCAAGCTTCAGCCGTGAACCGCTGCTTCCTCCATGCCTGAAGCTTCAGTCTTGACGTGCTGCTTCCTCCATGCCTCAAGCTTCAGTCGTAGAACGCTGCTCCATGCCTCAAGCTTCAGTCGTGAGACTCTGCTTCCTCCATGCCTCAGGATTCAGGCATGAGGCGCTGCTTCCGACACGCTTACAGCTTCAGTCAAAGCGCTCCTTCAAACACGCCTCAAACTTAATCAAGAGGCGCTGCTTACGACACGCCTCAAGCCTCAGTCATGAGGCGCTGCTTCCTCCATACCTCAAGCTTCAGTCATGGGGCGCCTCTTCCAACACGCCTCAAGCTTTAGTCATGAGACGCTGCTTCCGGCACGCCTCAAGAGTCAGTCGTGGGGTGCTGCTTCTTCAATGCCTCAAGCTTCAGTCATGATGCACTGCTTCCGATACGCCTCAAGCTTTAGTCATGAGGGGCTGCTTCCAACACGCCTCAAGGTTCAGTCATAAGGCGCTGCTTCCTCCATGCATCAAGCTTCAGTCATGAGGCGCTGCTTCCGACACGCCTCAATTTACAGTCATGAGGGGCTGCTTCCTCCATGCCTCAAGCCTCAGTCATTGGGCGCTGCGTCCGACACGCCTCAAGCTTCAGTCATGAGGAACTGCTTCTAACTTGCTTCAAGCTTCAGACATGGAGCGCTGATTCCGACACGCCTCAAGCTTCAGTTGTGGGGCCCTGCTTCCGTCACGGCTCAAGCTTTGTTCATTGGGCAATGCTTCCGACACGCCTCAAGCTTCAGTCATTGGGCGCTGCTTTCGAAACGCCTCAAACTTCATTCATGAGGCGCTGCTTCCGACACGCCTCAAACATCAGTCGTGAGATGCTGCTTCCGCCATGCCTCAAGCTTCAGTTACTGGACGCTGCTTCCCTCATGCATTAAGCTTCAGTCATGATTCACTGCTTCCTCCATGCCTCAAGCTTCAGTCGTGAGGCGCTGCTCCATGCCTCAAGCTTCAGTCGTGAGACGCTGCTTCCTCAATGCCTTGAGCTTCAGCGATGAGGGGCTGCTTCCTCCATGCCTCAAGCTATAGTCATGAAGTGCTGCTTCCTCCATGCCACAAGCTTCAGGTATAAGGTGCTGTTTCCTTTAAGCCTCAACCTTGAGTCATGAGGCGTTACTTCATCCATGCCTCAAGCTTTATGCATGAGGCGCTGCATCCTCCATGCCCCAAGCTTCAGGCATGAGGCGCTCCTTCCTCCTAGTCTCAGGCATCAGGCATGAAGCGCTGCTTCCTCCATGCCTCAAGCTTCAGTCGTGAGGTGATGTTTCCTGAAAGCCTCAAGCTTCAGTTATGAGACCTTGCTTCCTACGTGCCTCAAGCTTCAGTTATGAGGCGCTGCTTCCTCCATGCTTTAAGTTTCAGTCGTGAAGTGCTGCTTCCTCCATGCCTCAAGCTTTAGTCGTGAGGTGATGCTTCCTGAATGCCTCAAGCGTCAGTCATGAGACCTTGCTTCCTACGTTCTTCAAGCTACAGTCATGAGGCGCTGCTTCCTTCATGCCTCAAGCTTCAGTCATGAGGCTTTGATTCCTCCATGCCTCAAGCTTTAGGAATGAGGTGCTGTTTCCTTCATGCCTCAAACTTCAGTCATGAGGCGCTGCTTCCTCCATGCCTCAAGCTTCAAACATGAGGCGCTGTTTCCTCAATGCCTCAAACTATAGTCATGAGGCGCTGCTTCCGACACGCCTCAAGCATCAGTCGTGAGGTGCTGCTTCCTCCATGCCTCAAGCTTCAGTCATGAAGCGATTCTTCCGCCATGTCTCAAGCTTCAGTCATTGGACGCTGCTTCCCTCATGCATAAAGCTTCAGTCATGAGGCACTGCTTCCTCCATGCCTCAAGCTTCAGTCGTGAGGCGCTGCTCCATGCCTCAAGCTTCAGTCATGAGGCACTGCTTCCTCCATGCCCCAAGCTTCAGTCGTGAGACGCTGCTTCCTCAATGCCTTGAGCTTCAGCGATGAGGGGCTGCTTCCTCCATGCCTCAAGCAATAGTCATGAAGTGCTGCTTCCTCCATGCCACAAGCTTCAGGTATAAGGTGCTGCTTCCTTTAAGCCTCAACCTTCAGTCATGAGGCGTTACTTCATCCATGCCTCAAGCTTTAGGCATGAGGCGCTCCTTCCTCCATGTTTCAGGCACAGGCATGAGGCGCTGCTTCCTCCATGCTTTAAGCTTCAGTCGTGAGGTGCTGCTTCCTCCATGCCTCAAGCTTTGGTCGTGAGGTGATGCTTCCTGAAAGCCTCAAGCTTCAGTCATGAGACCTTGCTTCCTACGTTCCTCAAGCTACAGTCATGAGGCGCTGCTTCCTTCATGCCTCAAGCTTCAGTCATGAGCCTTTGATTCCTCCATGCCTCAAGCTTTAGGAATGAGGTGCTGTTTCCTTCATGCCTCAAACTTCAGTCATGAGGCGCTGCTTCGTCCATGTCTCAAGCTTCAGACAAGAGGTGCTGCTTCCTCAATGCCTCAAACTTTAGTCATGAGGCGCTGCTTCCTCTATGCCTCAAGCTTCAGTCATGAGGCGCTGCTTCCTCCATTCCTCAAGCTTCAAGCATGAGGGCGCTGCTTCCTTCATGTCTCAAGCTTCAGTCATGAGGCGCTGCTTCCTCCAAGCCTCAAGCTTCAAGCATGAGGCGCTGCTTCCTTCATGCATCTAGCATCAGTAATGTTGCGCTGCTTACTTCATGCCTCAAGCTTCAGTAGTGAGGTGCTTCTTTGTCCATGCCTCAATCTTCAGTAATGAGGCGCTGCTTGCTCCATACCTCAAGCTTCAAGCATGAGGTACTTCTTCCTCCATGCCCCATTCATCCGTCATGAGGCGCTGCTTCCTCTCTTGCATCAAGGTTCAAGCATGAGGTGTTACTTCCTCCATGCCTCAAGCTTCACTCATGAGAACCTGCTTCCTCTATGCCTCAAGCTTCAGTCATGAGGCGCTGCTTCACCCATACCTCAAGTTTCAAACATGAGGTGCTGCTTCACCCATACCTCAAGTTTCAAACATGAGGTGCTGCTTCCTCTGTGCCTCAATCTTCAGTCATGAGTCGATGCTTCCTACACACCGCAAGCTTCAATCATGAGGTGCTGCTTTCTCCCTGCATCAAGCTTCAAGATTGAGGTGCTGCTTCCTCCATGCCTCAATCTTCAGTCGTGAGGAGCTGCATCCTTCATGCCTTAAGCTTCAGTCGTGAGGCGCTGCTTCCTCCATGCATCATGATTCAGCCATGAGGTGCTGCTTACTTCTTGCCTCAGACTTCAGTCATGAGGTGTTGCTTCCTCCAAGCCTCAAGCTTCACGCATAAGGTGCTGCTTCCTTCAAGCCTCAAGCTTCAGTCATGAGGCGGTGTTCCCTCATGCCTCAAGCTTCTGTCATGAGGCGCTGCTTCCTCCATACCTCAGGCTTCAAGCATTAGGCGTTGCTTCCTTCATGACTCAAGCTTCAAGCATGAGGCGCTGCTTCCTTCATGCATCAAGCTTCAGTCATGAGGCGCTGCTTTCTTCATTCCTCAACCTTCAGTCGTGAGGCACTTCTTCCTCCAGGCCTCATTCTTCCGTCATGAGGCGCTGCTTCCTTCATGCATCAAGCTTCAGTCATGAGGTGATCCTCAATGCCTCATTCTTCTGTCATGAGGCGCTGCTTCCTCCATGCCTCACGCTTCTGGCTTGAGACCCTGCTTCCTTCATGCCTCAAGCTTCTGGCTTGAGACCCTGCTTCCTTCATGCCTCAAGCTTCAGTCGCGAGGCGCTGATTCCCCCATGCCTCATTCTTCAGTCGTAAGACGCTGCTTCACCAATGCCTCAAGCTTCAAACATGAGGTGCTGCTTCCTCTGTGCCTCAATCTTCAGTCATGAGTCGCTGCTTCCTGCACACCTTAAGCTTTAAGCAGGTGGTGCTGCTTCCTCCATGCATCAAGCTTTAAGCAAGAGACGCTGCTTCCTGTGTGCCTCAATATTCATAAATAAGGCGCAGCTTCCTCCATGCCTCAAGCTTCAAGAATGAGGCGCTGCTTCCTCCATGCCTCGAGCTTTAAGCATGGTTCCTCTGTGCCTCAATCTTCAGTCATGAGTCGCTGCTTCCTGCACACCTCAAGCTTCAATCATGAGGCGCTGCTTCCTCCCTGCCTCAAGCTTCAATCACGAGGTGCTGCTTCTTTTCTGCCTCAAGTTTCAATCATGAGGTGCTGCTTCCTCCCTGCCTCAAGCTTCAAGCAGGAGGCGTTGCTTCCTCTATACCTCGAGCTTTAAGCATGAGGTGCTGCTTCCTCTATGCCTCAATCTTCCGTCATGAGGCGCTGCTTCCTTCATGCCTCAAGCTTCAGTCACGAGGCGCTGCTTCCTTCATGCTTCACACTTCAGTCATGAAGAGCTGCTTCTGCCATGCCTCAAGCTTCAAGCATGAGGCGCTGCTTCCTTCATTTCTCAATTTTCAAGCATAAGGTGCTGCTTCCTCCAAGTCTCAAGCTTCAAGTATGAGTCGTTGCTTCCTTCATGCCTCAAGCTTCAAGCATGAGGCGCTGCTTCCTCCATGCATCAAGCTTCAGTCATGGGGCGCTGCTTCCTCTGTGCCTCAAGCTTCAGCCATGAGGCGTTGCTTCCTCCATGCCACAAGCTTCAAGCATGAGGTGCAGCTTCCTCCACACCTCAAGCTTCAGTCATGAGGGCGGTGTTTCCTAAATTTCTCAAGCTTAAGGCAAGAGGCTCTGTTTCCTCTATGCCTCAATGGTCGGTCACGAGGAGCTGATTCCTCCATGACTCATGCTTCAGTCGTGAGGAGCTGCTTTCTCCATGCCTCAAGCTTCAAGAATGAGGTGCTCCTTCCTCTATACCTCAATCTTCAGTCATGAGGCGCAGCTTCCTCTGTGCCTTAAGCTTCAGTAGTGAGACGATGCTTCCTGCATCCCTAAAGCTTCAATCATGAGGTGCTGATTCCTCCACTCCTCAAGCTTCAAGCATAAGGTGTTGCTTCCTCCATACCTCAAGCTTTATGCTTGAGGCCCTGCTTCCTCTATGCCTGCATCTTCAGTCATGAGGCGCTGCATCCTCCATGCCTTAAGCTTCAGTCGAGAGGCGCTGCTCCCTCCATGTCTCGAGCTTCAATCATGAGGCACTGCTTCCTTCATGCTACAGACTTCAGTCATCAGTCGCTGCTTCCCCCATGCCACAAGATTCAGTCCTGAGGCGCTGTTTCCTCCATGCCGCAAGCTTACGTCATTGGGAGCTGCTTCCTCCATGCCTCAAGCTTAAGTCATGAGACGCTGCTTCCTGCATCCCTCAAGCTTCAATCATGAAGTGCTGCTTCCTCCATGCCTCAAGCTTCAGTCATGAGGCGCTGCTACCTCCATGCCTCAAGCTTTAATCTTGATGCTCTGCTTCGTCTATGCCTCAACGTTTAGTCATGAGGCACTGCATCCTCTATGCCTTAAGCTTCACTCGTGAGGCGCTGCTTCCTCAATGCCTCAAGCTTCAGGTATGAGGCGCTGCTTCCTTCATGCCTCAGACTTCAGTCATGAGGCGCTGCTTCTCTATGCCTCAAGCTTCAGTCGTGAGGCGCTGTGTCCTCCATGCCGCAAGCTTCAGTCATTGCGAGCTGCTTCCTTCATGCCTCAAGCTTCAGTCATGAGGCGCTGCGTCCTGCATGCCTCAGACTTCAGTCATGAGGAGCTGCTTCCTCCAGGTCTCAAGATTCAAGTATGAGGCGCCGCTTCCTCAATGTCTCAAGCTTCAAGCGTGAGGTGCTGCTTTTTTCATGCCTCAATCTTCAGTCGCTAAGCGCTGATTCCTCCATGCCTCATGCTTCAGTCGTGAGGCGCTGCTTCTTCCATTGCTCAAGCTTCAAGCATGAGTTGCTGCTTCATCTATGCCTCAATCTTCAGTCATGAGGCGCTGCTTATTCAATAACTCAAGCTTCAGTCATGAGATGCTGCTTACTGCACGCCTCAAGCTTCAATCACGAGGTGCTACTTCCTCCATGCCTCAAGCTTCAGTCGTGAAGCGCTGCTTCCTCCATGCCTCAGTCTTTATTCATCAGGCGCTGCTTCCCCCCATGACTCAAGCTTTAGTCGTGAGGCGCTGCTTCCTCTATGCCTCACTCATCAGTCATTGGAAACTGCTTCCTCAATGCCTCAAGCTTCAAGCATGAGGCTCTGCTTCCTCTGTACCTCAATCTTCCGTCATGAGGCGCTGCATCCTCATGCCTTAAGCTTCAGTCGTGAGGGGCTGCTCCCTCCATGCTTCGAGCTTCAGTCATGAAGCGCTGCTTCCTTCATGCCTCAGACTTCATTCATCAGGCGCAGCTTCCCCAATGCCACAAGCTTCAGTCCTGAGGCGCTGCTTCCTCGATGCCACAAGCTTCAGCAGTCATTGGGAGCTGCTTTCTCCATGCCTCAAGCTTCAGTCATGAGACGCTCCTTCCTGCATCCCTCAAGCTTCAGTCATGAGTTGCTGCTTCCTCTATGCCTCAATCTTCAGTCTTGAGGCGCTGCATACTCCATGCCTCAAGCTTCAGTCATGAGATGCTGCTTACTGCACGCCTCAAGCTTCAAGCATGAGGCGCTGCTTCCCCCATGCGTCATGCTAAAGTCGTGAGGCGCTGCTTCCTCCATGCCTCAAGCTTCAAGCATGAGGCGTTGCTTCCTCCATGCCTCAAGCTTCAAGCATGAGGCGCTGCTTCCTTCATGCCTCACACTTCATTCATCAGGCGCTTCTCCCATGCCACAAGCTTCAGTCCTGAGATGCTGCTTCCTCGATGCCGCAAGCTTCAGTCATGGGGAGCTGCTTCCTCCATGCCTCAAGCTTTAAGCAAGAGGCGCTGTTTCCTTTATGCTTCAATATTCAGTCATGAGGCGCTGCTTCTTCCATGCCTCAAGCTTCAGACATGAGGTGCTCCTTCCTCCATGCCTCAAGCTTCAAGCATGAGGCGCTGCTTCTTCCATGCCTCAATCTTCAGTCATGAGGCGCTGTATCCTCCATGCCTTAAGCTTTAGTTGTGAGGCGCAGCTTCATCCATGCCTCAAGCTTCAGACATGAGGTGCTCCTTCCTCCATGCCTCAAGCTTCAAGCATGAGGCACTGCTTCCTTCATGATTCGAGCTTCAGTCATGAAGCGCTGCCTCTATGCATGAAGCTTCAAGCATAAAGGGTTGCTTCCTCTATGTCTCAAGTTTCAGTCATGAGGCGCTGCTTCTTCCATGTCTCAAGCTTCAAACATGAGGCGCTGCTTCATTCATGCCTCAAGCTTCAGTCGTGAGGCTCTGCTTCCTCTTTGCCTCAATCTTCAGTCATGAGGCGCTGCATCCTCCGGGCCTTAAGCTTCAGTCGTGAGGCGCTGCTTCCTCCATGCCTCAAGCTTCAGTCATGAGGCGCTGCTTCCTCCATGCCTCAAGCTTCAATCGTGAGGCGCTGCTTCCTTTATACCTCAAGATTCAGTCGTGAAGCGCCTTTTCTTCCATGCCTCAAGCTTCAGTCATGAGGCGCTGCTTTCTCTCTGCCTCAAGCTTCAGTCATGAGGCGCTGCTTTCTCTCTGCCTCAAGCTTCAGTCGTGAGGCGCAGCTTCCTCCATGCCTCAGGCTCCAATCATGAAGAGGGGCTTCCTCCATGCCTCAGGATTCAGTCGTAGCTCTGAAAACACAAACCGTAACTGTTTCTATTTTCCGCTTGTCACAACTTGTAATATAGTTGTTACATCTTGACTTAACGTGTTTATGACGTATGAGAACGTATTTACAACTTTCTATATTGGTTGCTATAATGGGTTAGGTGTTAAAACTTGTTCGAACCTTGTACCAACGTCGTAGTTTCGTTGCGTGTTTGGCGGGGAAGCGCTGCTTCCTCCATGCCTCAAGCTTGAAGCATGAGACGCTGCTTCCTGCATCCCTCAAGCCATAATCATGAGGTGCTGATGCCTCCATGCCTCAAGCTTCAAGCATAAGGTGTTGCTTCCTCCATGCCTCAAGCTTCAGTCATGAGGTGATGCTTCTTCCATGCCTCAAGCTTCAGCCATGAGGCGCTGCTTCCTTCATGCCTCAAGTTTCAAGCATGAGGCGTCGCTTCCTTTATGCCTCAATATTCAGTCATGAGGCGCTGCTTCCTCCATGCCTAAAGCTTCTGGCATTAGGCGCTGCTTCCTCCATGCTTCAAGTTTGAGCTTGAGGCTCTGCTTCCTCTATGCCTCAATCTTCAATCATGAGGCGCTGCATCCTTCACGTCTTAAGCTTCAGTCGTGAGGCGCTGCTCCCTCCAAGCCTCGAGCTTCAGTCATGAGGCGCTGCTTCCTCCATGCCGCAAGCTTCTGTCATTGGGAACTGCTTCCTCCATGCCTCAAGCTTCAGTCGTGAGGCGCTACTTCCTCCATGCCTCAAGCTTCAAGCATGAGGTGCTGCTTCCTTTATGCCTCAATATTCAGTCATGGGGCGCTGCTTCCTCCATGCTTCAAGCTTTAAGCTTGAGGCCCTGCTTCCTCTATGCCTCAATCTTCAGTCATGAGGCGCTGCATCCTCCGGGCCTTAAGCTTCAGTCGTGAGGCGCTGCTTCCTCCATGCCTCAAGCTTCAGTCATGAGGCGCTGCTTCCTCCATGCCTCAAGCTTCAGTCATGAGGAGATGCTTCCTCCAGGTCTCAAGATTCATGTATGAGGCGTCGTTTCCTTCATGCCTCAAGCTTCAGTCGTGAGGCGCTGCTTCCTCCATGCCTCAAGCTTCAGTCATTGGGAACTGCTTCCTCAGTACCTCAAGCTTCAAGCATGAGGTGCTGCTTTCTTCATGCAATAGGCTTCAGTTATGAGGCACCGCTTCCTCCAGGTCTCAAGCTTCATGCATGAGGCGCTTCTTCCTCCAGGTCTCAAGTTTGAGTCATGGGGCGCTGCTTCATCCAGGTTTCAAGCCGTAAGCATAAAGCTCTGATTCCTTCATGCCTTAAGCTTCAGTCATGAGGCGCAGCTTCCTCTATGTCTCAAGCTTCAGCCATAAGGCGCTGCTTCCTCCATGCCTCAAGCTTCAGTTGTGAGACGCTGCTTCATCATTGCCTCAAGCTTCAGTCGTGAGGCACTGCTTCTTCCATGCCTCAAGCTTGAGGCATGAGGTGCTCCTCCCTCCATGCCTCAAGCTTCAAGCATGAAGCGCTGCTTCCATCATGTCACAAGCCTCAAGCTTGAGGCGCTCCTTCCTCCATGCTTCAAGCTTCAATCGTGAGGCGCTGCTTCCTCCATACCTCAAGATTCATAAAGGAGCCACTCAACATCCTCCCCATCGTGCAACACAACGAAGTTTTCAATCAACAAGGTTACAATCTCATCAACATCTCCTCGGAACTCAATATTTTTCGGTCCATGCAGCAGGCCCATATTTTGCTGGATACTGCAGCACCATCAAACTCTTCTCGGACCTCAACATTCTTCGGTCCATGCGGCAAGCCCAGTTCTCCAATAGACTCGTTCTTTGCTGGGTCCTGCAGCACCACATCTACAACTTCTCGGATCATAATCCCCTTCGGTTCCTGCAACAGGCCCAGTTCTCCAACCAGCACTTGCTTCGCTGGGCCTTGTAGCTGCAGAATTATAATCTCAACAACTTCATCAAAGGCTCGGAAAACGTCGTCGCCGACGCGTTCTCTTGAGCCCACGAGGTGGAACCTCCCACTTCAACTCTCCACTTCACAGCAGTATCATAGGCGATAGGAACAGGCTTTGGGGGAGAGCTGTTACGGTAATCTCCTGCTTAGGCAAGGAGATACTGCCTATTCCTTTACTGCCTCTTCAACAACATATCTTCATACTCAAGTACAGTATAAGAAATTAACAACTATAATACGTGCTCAGAAGCCTGTGTTGGGAGCAGACCCCCCCCCCCTCCCTCCCTCTCAAGTACTCGAGACACCGAGACACCTCTCTGAGACCAACTCCACTCCCCAGTGAACCAGCCTAACCACTCTTTTGAGACTGCCGGCGATAGTTACATGCACATCAGTGCTACCTACACTAGGCCTGGCCGCCTATATAAGCAGCTCACCACAGGCCAGACCTCAGAATACTCTATGTGCTCCTAGCTGCAAGATCTACTCTCGCTCCCCTCGGTGTCAGTAGACTCGAGCAGCTCTAGTATAAAGTATAATTTTGCACCTTTATTTTGCTATTAACGTAACTGTCACATATTTATATTTATTTTGCATTGTGTTTTGTGTTCTTGCCAAGTGGAATATGGGAATTGTTTTATGTGTTGTTAAAGTCGTTTTTGTTCTATTAAATATTTAGGTTTTTCATTCTTTTGGAATTTATCCCGCAGCTCTCACACCGTCAAGAGGCCAGAAATAGTTTTATTTACTTTGTTTTACTTTACTGGAATAGCCACTGCTCTATTCTTTCACGTATAAGTCACAATACCCACACATGAGGCAGGCTGGTGTAACAACTCCAGAATGGTAATGTTCCCTCATGATGCCCACACATGGGGCAGGCTGGTGTAACAACTCCAGGATGGTAATGTTCCTTCATGATGCCCACACATGAGCCAGGCTGGTGTAACAACTCCAGAATAGTAATGTTCCCTCATGATGCCCACACATGGGGCAGGCTGGTGTAACAACTCCAGGATGGTAACGTTCCCTCATGATGCCCACACATGGGGCAGGCTGGAATAGAAGTTCAAGGACGGTAATTTACCCCCTCATGTTACCCACACATGAGGCAGGCTAGTATAGCAGCTGCAGGATGGTAATGTTACCCACACATGAGGCAGGCTGGTGTAGCAGCTGCAGGATGGTAATGTTACCCCCACACATGAGGCAGGCTGGTGTAGCAGTCCAGGATGGTAATGTTACCCCCACACATGAGGCAGGCTGGTGTAGCAGCTCCAGGATGGTAATGTTACCCACACTTGAGGCAGGCTGGTGTAGCAGTCCAGGATGGTAATGTTACCCCCCACACATGAGGAAGGCTGGTGTAACAGCTCCAGGATGGTAATGTTACCCACACATGAGGCAGGCTGGTGTAGCAGCTGCAGGATGGTAATGTTACCCACACATGAGGCAGGCTGGTGTAGCAGCTGCAGGATGGTAATGTTACCCCCACACATGAGGCAGGCTGGTGTAGCAGCTCCAAGATGGTAATGTTACCCACACATGAGGCAGGCTGGTGTAGCAGCTGCAGGATGGTAATGTTACCCACACATGAGGCAGGCTGGTGTAGCAGCTGCAGGATGGTAATGTTACCCCCACACATGAGGCAGGCTGGTGTAGCAGCTCCAGGATGGTAATGTTACCCACACATGAGGCAGGCTGGTGTAGCAGCTGCAGGATGGTAATGTTACCCCCACACATGAGGCAGGCTGGTGTAGCAGCTGCAGGATGGTAATGTTACCCACACATGAGGCAGGCTGGTGTAGCAGCTGCAGGATGGTAATGTTACCCACACACATGAGGCAGGCTGGTGTAGCAGCTCCAGGATGGTAATGTTACCCACACATGAGGCAGGCTAGTGTAGCAGTCCAGGATGGTAATGTTACCCACACATGAGGCAGGCTGGTGTAGCAGCTGCAGGATGGTAATGTTACCCACACATGAGGCAGGCTAGTGTAGCAGCTGCAGGATGGTAATGTTACCCACACACATGAGGCAGGCTGGTGTAGCAGCTGCAGGATGGTAATGTTACCCCCACACATGAGGCAGGCTAGTGTAGCAGCTGCAGGATGGTAATGTTACCCACACATGAGGCAGGCTGGTGTAGCAGCTGCAGGATGGTAATGTTACCAACCATGCAGGAGCATGACAAAGTTGACGCCCTTGCTAAGGCTGCAGTAAATAAAGACAGTATTGAACGGAATCTTGAGTTATCAAATAGGTCCCTTAAAAGTGTCATTAGACGAGAACTCCTGGATGAATTTGAAGAAAGTAGAACTGTGCAAACTGGAACTAGCAGGTCCGTTGTTCATGACAATGAAATGTGTGAAGTAAAACATGTGTATGGGACCAGTAACAAAGTCAGTAGACTAACAGATGTTGTCACAGCTCGTATAAGACTTGGCTACAAGTTATCTCTGGCAGTTCGGCTTGCATAGGGATCTAGATGAAGTAAAGTGTAAAGTGTGTGGACAATGACAGGGACACACCCTCGAACACTATATCTTGGATTGTAGTAAAATTTAGCCATTTAGAGATAAATCTAAGCTCTCTCTGTATGATATGATATCTTATTACCATGGATAAATTACCTGAAATCCTTGCACTGTATCCACATTTCGCTTCCAGTAGATGAACGACCAACAGAAGCTCCCCTATGACTCTGCAATATCCCCATTGGTCAAACTAATATGTATTTGCCATAAGACTACCATTGTAATAGTACTTTCTCTGTAACTAGGTGACATTGTAACTATAAGGTATGAGGGATAGATGAAATTGTTTATGTAATAATCTAAGATGAGGTCTGATAAAGACCTTTTGTGCCCTCTGTAATGCTTTTGCGCTACCACTCACAGGATGAGTATGGGGTGCACAATAAACTAGCCGCCTTCGGCGGCAACAATCAACCAACACATGCGGCTGGCTGGTGTAATACTTCTAATACAATAGAAGTAATATCAGACACAGAGTGAGCGGACGCAGCTGGAGAGTACTGTCAAGGACAAGGTTAAGGCTGTCGGGGGCGTCGTGTGCTAGGGCCAACACAACCTTGGCGTGGGTCGTTGCCTGGGCCCTGAGGCCCATCGCCAGGCTTCTCACGACTCTCTACACGCCCGGGGCGTTATCCCACTGCCTGCGCCACCACGGCCAAGGTCGGGGGGACTTAAGGGTTGGCGGTGGCTTGGGAGGGGAGTCCTTGGGTGGGGGTTTGGGATGGGGGGGTGTGGGGGACCAGAGGGGGTGAGGGGACGAGAGGTGGGGGTGTTGGGGTACAGAAGTGAGGGTGAGGGGGTGTTATGATCAAGCCTAACCAGTTCTGACTGGTTACGCTGAGGTCATACCTTAATTGTGCATACACCTTTATTACCATTGTTATTATTATTATTTAAATTTATGTTTATCTATATTGAAATGTCGTTATATACAAGAGGATCCTCACGTGTGGCAAAGTCAATTACTCGTCTTCAAACATTAGTTACAATGACGGATGAATCGCCTGTCCAGAGTTAAAGTTCACACAGGCATCAAAATATGACAGTCCCCAAACGGCGATCAAAATCATGTCTTTAAACAACAAGAGTTACAATTTGAGAATTTAGTGAAAACACTTATAATCCCTTTCTTACCTTACTGTTAAGAAGACAATATATATATATATATATATATATATATATATATATATATATATATATATATATATATATATATATATATATATATATATATAGCAGCTCCATATATATATATATATATATATATATATATATATATATATATATATATATATATATATATATATATATATATATATATATACATATATAGCAGCTCCATATATATATATATATATATATATATATATATATATATATATATATATATATATATATATATATATATATATATATATATATACCTCTAACTATTTTCTTAGCATCAGGGCTTAATTGGAATAGGAGTTCTCCAAAACTCATTTTCGTACTTTTAAGGTGAAGAAAAGAAGTGGTTTACTATAGAGTGTATTACACTTATTTGTATAATTTTCACGACGTTTCGAACCTCCATGGTTCATTCTCAAGTGAACAGATCTTACAATACTAGTTGATTTTATACCCGCATTAGGTCAGGTGATAATACAATGAAGGTGAAAAACATGGGGGGATACATAAGGGATAAACATAGGGGCTGCAGAAGGCGTATTGGCCCATACGAGGCATCTCCTATCTAAACACAAAGATTAATCCAGTGTAATTAGCCTGTTATGTTGGACATTGTCTTCTGTGTTGGCATCGATATGTTCTTGTCTTGTCTTTACTCTCATGGTGGGTAGAGTAAATAGTTCCGTGATTTGGGTGTTCATGGTAGGTCGCTCTATTCTTATGTGAATTGCCTCAAGAATTTGTAATCTTCTTGAATCTTGGGTTTTGTCTATTATGCAAGTATTCTTGTTCAACATTTCTCTTGTTAGAGTAATGTCATGGGCTTGTCTCATGTGATTCCTAGGGGCACCAGATTGAAGATGGCATGTCAAACGCCTCGTCAGCTTGGTCGACGTCATACCTATGTACTTACATTGAAGGTTACATCCTTCGTGGGGGCAAGTGTACATGTATACAACGCTTGACTGCTGTAGAGGGTTCTCCGTCGGCTTCGGGCTGTTTTTGATAAGGAGTTCGGAAGTCTTCTTGGTTTTGTAGAATATTATCAGGTTTATGTTTTGGTTAGGAGTAGTGCTTTTTACTCCTTTACGGATTATTTCTTTCATTATTCTTTCATTATTCTTGGAAAGAATAATGAAAGAAATAATCCGTAAAGGAGTAAAAAGCACTACTCCTAACCAAAACATAAACCTGATAATATTCTACAAAACCAAGAAGACTTCCGAACTCCTTATCAAAAACAGCCCGAAGCCGACGGAGAACCCTCTACAGCAGTCAAGCGTTGTATACATGTACACTTGCCCCCACGAAGGATGTAACCTTCAATGTAAGTACATAGGTATGACGTCGACCAAGCTGACGAGGCGTTTGACATGCCATCTTCAATCTGGTGCCCCTAGGAATCACATGAGACAAGCCCATGACATTACTCTAACAAGAGAAATGTTGAACAAGAATACTTGCATAATAGACAAAACCCAAGATTCAAGAAGATTACAAATTCTTGAGGCAATTCACATAAGAATAGAGCGACCTACCATGAACACCCAAATCACGGAACTATTTACTCTACCCACCATGAGAGTAAGGACAAGACAAGAACATATCGATGCCAACACAGAAGACAATGTCCAACATAACAGGCCAATTACACTGGATTAATCTTTGTGTTTAGATAGGAGATGCCTCGTATGGGCCAATAAGCCTTCTGCAGCCCCTATGTTTATCCCTTATGTATCCCCCCATGTTTTTCACCTTCATTGTATTATCACCTGACCTAATGCGGGAATAAAATCAACTAGTATTGTAAGATCTGTTCACTTGAGAATGAACCATGGAGGTTCGAAACGTCGTGCAAATTATACAAATAAGTGTAATACACTCTATAGTAAATCACTTCTTTTCTTCACCTTAAAAGTACGAAAATGAGTTTTGGAGAACTCCTATTCCAATTAAGCCCTGATGCTAAGAAAATAGTTAGAGGGATAGAAGCCCTAAACCAGAAAATAATAAATACAGAATATGCGGTCATATTCAATGAAACATGTTTGAAAGAAAACCTGCTGCCAGTATACACCAATATATATATATATATATATATATGCACAGACTACCCTATTCCAGTAGCTGAAGTTTATAACTTTTTAGACACTCAACCCACCAGGAGACTCGAACACTGGCCAACAAGGTGGCAGTTGCATGCTGTATCCACTACGCTATACTTCAAAGCCATAAGAGAGGTAGGAATTCTGGGGTATTTAACCAACCAGAAATTCCAATCCTCTCCCAGGCGATGAGATAGTGTGGGACCTCGGATGCTCTTTCATCGGTTCCTGTTATATGGGAAAACTCAGTGCCAAATGCTTAATGCACAGACTACCCTATTCCAGTAGCTGAAGTTTATAACTTTTTAGACACTCAACCCACCAGGAGACTCGAACACTGGCCAACAAGGTGGCAGTTGCATGCTGTATCCACTACGCTATACTTCAAAGCCATAAGAGAGGTAGGAATTCTGGGGTATTTAACCAACCAGAAATTCCAATCCTCTCCCAGGCGATGAGATAGTGTGGGACCTCGGATGCTCTTTCATCGGTTCCTGTTATATGGGAAAACTCAGTGCCAAATGCTTAATGCACAGACTACCCTATTCCAGTAGCTGAAGTTTATAACTTTTTAGACACTCAACCCACCAGGAGACTCGAACACTGGCCAACAAGGTGGCAGTTGCATGCTGTATCCACTACGCTATACTTCAAAGCCATAAGAGAGGTAGGAATTCTGGGGTATTTAACCAACCAGAAATTCCAATCCTCTCCCAGGCGATGAGATAGTGTGGGACCTCGGATGCTCTTTCATCGGTTCCTGTTATATGGGAAAACTCAGTGCCAAATGCTTAATGCACAGACTACCCTATTCCAGTAGCTGAAGTTTATAACTTTTTAGACACTCAACCCACCAGGAGACTCGAACACTGGCCAACAAGGTGGCAGTTGCATGCTGTATCCACTACGCTATACTTCAAAGCCATAAGAGAGGTAGGAATTCTGGGGTATTTAACCAACCAGAAATTCCAATCCTCTCCCAGGCGATGAGATAGTGTGGGACCTCGGATGCTCTTTCATCGGTTCCTGTTATATGGGAAAACTCAGTGCCAAATGCTTAATGCACAGACTACCCTATTCCAGTAGCTGAAGTTTATAACTTTTTAGACACTCAACCCACCAGGAGACTCGAACACTGGCCAACAAGGTGGCAGTTGCATGCTGTATCCACTACGCTATACTTCAAAGCCATAAGAGAGGTAGGAATTCTGGGGTATTTAACCAACCAGAAATTCCAATCCTCTCCCAGGCGATGAGATAGTGTGGGACCTCGGATGCTCTTTCATCGGTTCCTGTTATATGGGAAAACTCAGTGCCAAATGCTTAATGCACATTGCCAAATGCTTAATGCACACTTAATCTCTTATGGCTTTGAAGTATAGCGTAGTGGATACAGCATGCAACTGCCACCTTGTTGGCCAGTGTTCGAGTCTCCTGGTGGGTTGAGTGTCTAAAAAGTTATAAACTTCAGCTACTGGAATAGGGTAGTCTGTGCATTAAGCATTTGGCACTGAGTTTTCCCATATAACAGGAACCGATGAAAGAGCATCCGAGGTCCCACACTATCTCATCGCCTGGGAGAGGATTGGAATTTCTGGTTGGTTAAATACCCCAGAATTCCTACCTCTCTTATGGCTTTGAAGTATAGCGTAGTGGATACAGCATGCAACTGCCACCTTGTTGGCCAGTGTTCGAGTCTCCTGGTGGGTTGAGTGTCTAAAAAGTTATATATATATATATATATATATATATATATATATATATATATATATATATATATATATATATATATATATATATATATATATATATATATATATATATATATATATATATATATATATGTATATATATATATATATATAGCCAGAACGCACTTCTCAGCCTACTATTCAAGGCCTGATTTGCCTAATAAGCCAAGTTTTCATGAATTAATGTTTTTTCGTCTACCTAACCTACCTAACCTAACCTAACCTAGCTTTTGTTGGCTACCTAACCTAACTTTACCTATAAATATAGGTTAGGTTAGGTTAGGTAGGGTTGGTTAGGTTCGGTCATATATCTACGTTAATTTTAACTCCAATAAAAAAAAATTGACCTCATACATAGAGAAAAGGGTTGCTTTATCATTTCATAAGAAAAAAATTATAGTAAATATATTAATTCAGGAAAACTTGACTCTCTCGATGACCTACAGTGGAAACAAGCCTCTCTTCCCGTAAGACTTGGGGGCCTCGGAGTTCGATCAGCAACGCAAATCGCTGTTCCAGCCTTCCTGTCCTCCTTTTCAGCATCCGACGACCTTGTGAAGGAAATTCTACCTGCCCACTTACATCAGCTGGCAGGTGTACATGATTCCAATTTTACACGCTGTGCCACAGAGTGGGCCTCTCGTGCAGGCCAATCACCTCAACCACCATCCCCAAAATCCCACAAGCAATCCAGCTGGGATGGTCCCATTGTAGACCAAGTTGCTGCAGAGTGCCTGGGTGCTGCAACAACACAACACGACATTGCTCGCCTCACAGCAGTAGCAGCACCACATGCAGGGGATTTCCTGTTAGCAACCCCAATGTCGGCAACTGGCACGCGTCTCACACCACACGCCCTCCGAATTGCTGTGGCCCTCCGCCTTGCTGCCCCAATCCACACCAGATATAGGTGTATTTGCGGCGAGGTGGTGGCTGACAGGTACGGTCACCATGGCCTACTCTGCCAAAGCACAGGGGGATGGCACTCGAGGCACAGTGAAGTTAACGACATCATCAAGAGGAGCCTCATGTTACGACCCTGGGTTCTCCAGTGGAAACCAGAGGTCAAAATTGAGCTATTAAACTTTCTGGTAGTACAGTTGTGCATCTCGAATAGCAATTGTTTGTATCTTCCCTGCCAGACGTAAGACTATTATTGTTTCTCAAAGAGCATTTAAAGACTGAGCTGGGGGTTGATTATTAAATAATAACATAGGCACCAACTTTGCTTACTAATACTTTCTAATCATTCATAAAGTAACAATGCGTTGCATAGGGGAAGATCTTTAATGTGCTTAGCTGCACGATCAATTAGGCTCCTTCCGGCACCACGACATGAGGGAGGCCAGGTGGTCGCGAGGAGCTCTCTCTTCTCTGTCTGGTGTCATGCGGATAAGACCTACTCTGTGGCTGCACCCCTACTCTTCTCCCTTCTCCTCTTACTTATTTCCCTTACCTGAAGTTCCTGTATCCTTAAGTTAAGTACGGGGCATTATTAAGTGAACCTACTCTGGTAGTAAATATTGGTGAGACCTGGGGTTAGTATTTGCCAGTGTTTTGTTTACCCCTAAGTGTTGTGTTTTGTATTAGGGTACCACATGGTCTCACTACCCTAAGCTGCATCCAGCTTCAGTGCTTATCCAGTAGTACTTTACCCTAGCTTGTTATTAGTGTAACCTTGTATCCTGCCTATGTGGACCAAGGATTTTAACGTAAGATAGTGTGGTAAAGTTTTTATTATTATTGTTATTTTTTTTTTTTTTTTTTTTTTTTTGAGATATATACAAGAGTTGTTACATTCTTGTACAGCCACTAGTACGCGTAGCGTTTCGGGCAAGTCCTTAATCCTATGGTCCCTGGAATACGATCCCCTGCCGCGAAGAATCGTTTTTTCATCCAAGTACACATTTTACTGTTGTGTTAAACAGAGGCTACAGTTAAGGAATTGCGCCCAGTAAATCCTCCCCGGCCAGGATACGAACCCATGACTTAGCGCTCGCGGAACGCCAGGCGAGTGTCTTACCACTACACCACGGAGACTGCTTATTGGTGTGAGTGAATATGGGGGGTTGTTAAGGGGTTAATAAATAAGTACCTGAATTACAGAGTATCTCTTCTTCCAGTGTGGGAGTGCATTGATCAACCCTTAGACTAACATATATGGTCTTGTAGCAAGTTATTACTACTGTGGATAGTTTATTTTGGGGGCCGGGCCTTTTAGCTCTCCCATATTTGATACTCTTGTCTTCTAACTACCCTTACTCCTTAATATTACCAGTACCCCATAGCCCCCACTTCTATTTATGTAACAAGTGGTTGGCCAGTCCGGGAGGAACATTATAAGTGTAAAAAATTAGATTCTTGAGTGCCAAAATTAAAATTTTTTGTTTTCCGTAGAACGGTTGTGTGCTAGCCTAGGGTCCAGCTCATCTAGCAAAGGACATTCTTGCACTGACTGGACACCCAGCTGGATCCCTTCACGATTAAGGTTAGTGTGGCCTTGTGTTAGGGGCCGTGCAAATTTTTGTTTTTTTCCAATTTTTACTTTTTAATTTTTTCTTTGGCTGGGAGCTAAAATTATTAGTGATGTCTTCTGAAATGCAGAAACTGGCAAGGGAGCCTTCAGTGGTAGAGATAAAGAAACTTAAAAAGTCTAATTTAGTATTGTTAGGCCAGGAATTTGGCCTATAATTAAATGTCGCAGATAAAAAGTGGACTTTGGTGAATGAAATATTACAACATTGTATTGATGAAGAACTATTGGCAAGTGATACACCTTTATGCCAGCCTAGCCAAGCAGAAAGTGCAACTCATAGGGAGATAGAATTAGCTTTAGAGTTAGCAAAAATAAAATTAGAGGAGCAAAGACTCAAAACCGAGGAGGCTAAAATTAGAGCGAATGCCACTGGAACTCCACCTGCCGGGGATTCAAACCCCAGGCATTATGAGAAAAAGCATAATTTGCCTGAATTTTCCGAGTCTGACCCTGAAAGGTTTTTCAACCATTTTCAGAGATTGGCCACGTCCATGAACTGGCCAAAGGAAGAGTGGGTGAAAATCCTACAGGGAAGACTTAGGGGTAAAGCACAAGATATTTTTATAAACATGCCTGACGACGAGTGTTTCGAATATGATAAAGTCAGGGAATGTATTTTGCGGGCATATGAAATTACTCCTGAAGCTCACCGCCAAGTTTATCGTAACCTTAGGCCTACTCACAACCAACCGCTCACTGAATTTGTGAATGATCAAATTCGATTGTTTGATAGATGGATTTGCTCGGCGAAAGCCGAAACATACGAGGCTCTCAGGAACTTAATTTTAATGGAGCATTTTATAGATATTATGCCAGAGAATGTTTCACAGTACATTAAAGGAAGGATAGAGTTAAATTCTAAAATAGGGGATTTGGCCAAGTTGGCAGAAAACTACCAATTGGCGGGCAAAAGGCCCAATAAAAATAATTATACCCCACAGAGTAGCAAAACTTATACCCACAGCCAGTCCAGACCAGCTCATTCTAACCCTTTACCTAATGCACCTTCTGTTTCAGACATAACTAACCCTGTAAAGTGTCTAGCCCAACGGCACCTAAAGGTGAACCGAAGGGTATTTCTGTTAGTAATGTCTCTTCTCCCCGACGTTTTTGTGGTCACTGTAATCGTCCAAACCACACTATTAGCCGTTGTTGGCAACTGCACCCTGAAAAAAGACCCAATGCTCTAGTTGTGACACAGGGCTTGAGGCTTTCAGAAGGGTTAGGGAGTAAGACCTCCAACCCACAGTGGTTGGACTTGCTTACCCCATTCTTATCGAAAGGGAGACTACTTTTGTCTGAGGGTTCTTCCTGGAAGGACGTGGTGATCTTCCGAGACACCGGTGCCATCCAGACTTTAATTTTAGAGAGTGCGTTGCAAGGTGCCAACACTCTCGACACTGGTGAGGTGGTACTGGTCGAGGGTGTCACTAGTGATACTCGGGCAGTACCCCTCCATAAGGTTACCCTGGAATCTGATTTCCACAAGGGTGTTTGTACAGTCGGAGTCACTTCATACCTACCTTTCCCTAATGTTGATGTAATAGTTGGTAATGATTTAGCAGGGGATAAGGTAGGGGACTCCAGACTGCCTATTATGTTGCCTACCCCTAAGGTTTGCCTGGATCCACCCGCCGCAGAGGATAATGTTGTGTACCCTGCGTGCGCGGTGACCAAGTCTATGGGACTTAAATGTAAGGGCAGCCCTGTGCTTGCCAAGGTGGTAAATCCCGAGGTCACGAGGAGCTTTCCGAGTGGTGAAAACCAAGTGGACCTCGCGGACACATTCATGGCCCGACTCGATGACGTGGCCGAGGACATTGTGGAGAGCCTGCCACCGCCCTCTACAGAGAGTAGTGGGGAGGTGGAGGAGAACACTGTTGAGCCTCGGCCAATGGCATCTGACCAAGGACTAGATGCCTCCTTGAGTGAGTTACAGAAAGCTGACCCCACTCTTGCAGATTGTCATGAAACAGCCGTCTCTATGGAGGAAATTGTAGACGCAGCAACTGGGTACTACTACAATGATCGGATTTTGATGAGAAAATGGAGACCACAGAGTGCTCCCTTGTCAAATGAGTGGGAGGTAGTCAACCAGGTTATGTTGCCGACCTGCTATAGAGAAAGAGTTTTGGCAGCTGCTCATGATGATCCTATGGGGGGACATCAAGGTATTAATATTACGTATCACAAAATTTTAAAGTGTTTTTTCTGGCCCAAGCTGAAAAGCGATGTGGCAAAATTTTGTAATGCGTGTGTTGTTTGTCAACTGGTTGGGAAACCAAACCAGACTCCACCTAAAGCTCCTCTAAGGCCTATTGTCGTGCCAGAGGAACCATTTTCTCATGTGGTAATGGACTGTGTTGGACCATTACCTAGAACTAAGTCTGGTAATATTTACCTAATCACGATGATGTGTATCACTACTCGTTACCCAGAGGCTTTTGCTGTAAGGAACATCCGAGCAAAAATTGTTGTTGCTCGTATGTTGCAATTTTTTTCCACTTTTGGACTGCCTCGGGTCGTGCAAACTGACAATGGTACTAATTTTAAGTCTGATGTTTTCGAGCAATTTTGTAAGGAACATGGAATAACTCATAAGGTTTCCAGCCCATACCATCCACAGAGTCAGGGGGTAATTGAACGTTTCCATCTAACTCTGAAGCAGATATTGAAGACATCGTGCGAGAGTTCCCACACCTTCTGGGATGAGAATTTACCGTATGTTTTGTTTGCGGCTAGAGAGGGATTACTAAGTTCACTGGGCTGTTCTCCTTTTGAGTTAGTCTTTGGCCATAAAGTTCGTGGACCCTTGCAAATGTTACAGGAGAATCTGTTAGGGAACGTAACGTTAACCGAAGGTTCGGCTTTCTTTGCGCAACACCACCAGAGACTCAAGGACTGCAAGGCGGCTGCATTTAAGTATCTTGGCAAGGCCCAAGAAAAGATGAAAGAACGTAACGATGCTAAATCTAAGTTACGGGTATTTCAGCCTGGCGACCCTGTCCTGGTATTAAAGCCTCGACTAGGGAACACTATGTCCCACAAGTACGAAGGCCCCTACATTGTGACAGAAAAGACTGGGGACCTCACGTACAAAGTGAGGCACTCTGACAAACGTAACCAGGTAATGCTCATACATGTAAATCGACTGAAGAAGTTCCAGGGCCCCAGGCCCATTGCACTAACCAATGTTTCCATTTCCAGTGAGAGAGGGGATGATTGTTCTGGGGACCCAACTAATCTCATTTTCAATAATTCTAGTTCTGTGAATGCTGTGGAGGAACTGTCCCATTTGCAGATGGCCCAACGTGAAGAGGTGCAGTCGTTGGTTGATGAATTCTCCAGTCTGTTCGGGGAGGTCCCGACCCAGACTGATGCCATTTGCCATGATGTCGAGTTGACGGACTACACTCCCATTCGCCTTCAACCCTATCGGATGAGTCCAGAAAAGAAGGCCATCGTACGGAAGGAGGTCGACTTCTTGCTCCAGCACGGCCTCATCCGGCCGAGCCAGGGCTCTTGGTGCTCGCCCTGCCTTTTGGTCCCCAAACCAGACGGCTCATGGCGATTATGCACCGACTATCGGCAGCTCAACAAGGTGACCATTGTGGATGCCTATCCGCTGCCCCTCCTCGAGGACTGCATCGACGAGTTGGGAAATGCCAAGTACGTTTCAAAATTCGACCTCTCGAGGGGGTATTATCAAATCCCACTCACTGAACGTGCTAAACAGCTAACGGCGTTTGTGACACCCGAGGGTGTTTTTGAGTATCAAGTGTTACCGTTCGGCTTGCGTAATGCCCCTGCCACGTTCCAGAGACTCATGAACTCTCTAGTCGCTAAGGTGCCAAATTGTCGGGCGTATTTAGATGATATCGTGCTGTTTGACAGTAATTGGGCTGACCACATAGCTAGGTTACGCCAGTTGTTTGCCATCTTGAAAAGGGCAAATCTTACCTTAAATGCTAAAAAGTGTCATTTTGGCCAAGGCACAGTGACGTACCTCGGTTATGAAGTGGGCCAAGGAAAAGTGTTACCTCGGCAAGATAAAATCAGTGCCATTCTGGAGTATCCAGTACTAAAGTCTAAAAAGGACGTTCAAAGATTTATTGGTATGTGTGCGTACTATCGATGTTTTTGTCAGAACTTTTCCAGTGTTGCCACTCCTCTCACAGACTTGTTGCGGAAAGCCGTTAAATTTAAGTGGTCATCAGACTGTGCAGAGGCATTTAAAAATTTGAAATTGATCTTAGCTTCTGCCCCAGTGCTTGCTAGTCCAAGGTTCGATCGACCGTTTAAAATTCATGTTGACGCGTCTGACTCGGGTGCTGGTGCAGTGTTGTTGCAAACTGGGGATGATCAGGTGGAACACCCAGTATATTATTACTCTGTGAAATTCGACAAGGCGCAACGCAATTATTCAGTGGTAGAAAAAGAGGCGTTGGCGCTAGTGTTAACATGTAAAAAGTTCAAAGTTTACCTCACAGGTAATATAGTGGAAGTGTACACGGACCATAATCCACTAGTCTTCCTGACTCAGATGAAGGGTTAGAATAAATGCATCCTCAGGTGGGCGTTGTACCTACAGGACTTCAATCTTTCCATTACCCACCTACCGGGCAGACTCACTGTGATAGCCGACGCTCTGTCCCGGTTGCCTGAATAACATTCATCTGAGCCACAGAAAGCCATTTACCAACTGTCATGCTTTAGTTAATTTTTTTTAGGTTCTCCTGTGACATTAAATATTCCGTGTCCAATTTCTTTACTTCCCTGTTCTTTTATTTTTGTGTGTGTTTTTTTTCAGAGAACTCCTTTGTATTTTTTTTTGCAGAGAAATTGTTTTTGATTGATTTTTTGTTTTTGTCATATGTTTTTTCTTTTTATTCTCTGTATACTCTTACAAAAAAATATGACTACTATTCTAGTAGTCACATTTTTTTTTTCTCTGAAGGGGGGAGGAGTGTTACGACCCTGGGTTCTCCAGTGGAAACCAGAGGTCAAAATTGAGCTATTAAACTTTCTGGTAGTACAGTTGTGCATCTCGAATAGCAATTGTTTGTATCTTCCCTGCCAGACGTAAGACTATTATTGTTTCTCAAAGAGCATTTAAAGACTGAGCTGGGGGTTGATTATTAAATAATAACATAGGCACCAACTTTGCTTACTAATACTTTCTAATCATTCATAAAGTAACAATACGTTGCATAGGGGAAGATCTTTAATGTGCTTAGCTGCACGATCAATTAGGCTCCTTCCGGCACCACGACATGAGGGAGGCCAGGTGGTCGCGAGGAGCTCTCTCTTCTCTGGCTGGTGTTGTGCGGATAAGACCTACTCTGTGGCTGCACCCCTACTCTTCTCCCTTCTCCTCTTACTTATTTCCCTTACCTGAAGTTCCTGTATCCTTAAGTTAAGTACGGGGCATTATTAAGTGAACCTACTCTGGTAGTAAATATTGGTGAGACCTGGGGTTAGTATTTGCCAGTGTTTTGTTTACCCCTAAGTGTTGTGTTTTGTATTAGGGTACCACATGGTCTCACTACCCTAAGCTGCATCCAGCTTCAGTGCTTATCCAGTAGTACTTTACCCTAGCTTGTTATTAGTGTAACCTTGTATCCTGCCTATGTGGACCAAGGCTTTTAACGTAAGATAGTGTGGTAAAGTTATTATTATTATTGTTATTGGTGTGAGTGTATATGGGGGGTTGTTAAGGGGTTAATAAATAAGTACCTGAATTACAGAGTATCTCTTCTTCCAGTGTGGGAGCGCATTGATCAACCCTTAGACTAACATATATGGTCTTGTAGCAAGTTATTACTACTGTGGATAGTTTATTTTGGGGGCCGGGCCTTTTAGCTCTCCCATATTTGATACTCTTGTCTTCTAACTACCCTTACCCCTTAATATTACCAGTACCCCATAGCCCCCACATCTAGTTTTGTAACACCTCACCACAGCTGGATGCCCAGCTGAAAGAGAGCCCCGTTACCTAACGCCCCGTAACTCTGATGCTCTTATTGGTCGCCCGGATGGTATCACAGTGAACCCCTGGAAGAATGGCAAGCAGTTGGTATGGGACTACACGTGCGTATCAACCCTGGCTAACACCTACATTAACCTCAGTGTTGCACAACCAGGTGGCGCTGCCACCCACAGGGAAGCAGCCAAATCCCGTAAGTATAGAGAACTGGATCACCACTACAATTTTGTCCCCATTGCTTCTGAGACGCTCGGCGCCTGGGGTAAAAGTGCTACCAGTTTTTTGAAGGAACTTGGTTCTAGGCTCATTGAAACAACAAGGGACCCGAGAGCTGCAAGCTTTCTTTTCCAGCGCCTCAGTGTGGCGATACAGAGGGGAAATGCGCACTGCATCCAGGGTTCCTGCCCGCCATCTGAGGAGCTGGAGGAACTCGACAACCTATGACAACCATCTTAGTAACCCATATGTAACTCCTTTTTTGTAACAAAGTTCAAATAAAGTAAATATACATGTGCACATACAAAAGAATGGGGGTGGTAGGAGAAGATAATATTAGTGTTCAGTGAGAAACCACAAGGTCTCCTCTGAATACTTTTTATTTTCTTCTCCGAGGCTATGGGTCCCCACATTGGCACCAGAGGTGGTACCCTCACAAACTTATATATATATATATATATATATTCTTTTTTTGGGGTATCACCTCTGGGGCAAGTGTAGGGACCCATAGCCTCGGAAAAGAAAATAATGAGTACTCAGAGAAGACCTTGTGGATCCTCACTGAACAATTTGATATTTTCTTCCCCTACCACCCCTATTCTTTAAGAGTGTGTGTGTGTATATATATCTAACTTTATTTAAAATTTCATTACACAAAAAGGGTTACAACATTGGTTACATGCAAGGTAACAGACTACTTGTCACAAGTTGTACAGCTCCTCCAGCTCCTCAGATGGCGGGCAGGAACCATGGATGCATGAGCATTTCCTCTCTGGATCGCCACACTAAGGCGCTGAAAGAGAAAACTTGCGGCTCTAGGGTCTCTAGTTGTTTCAATTAGCTTGGACCCCAGTTCCTTCCAAAAACTTGCAGCACTTTTACCCCAGGCACCAAGTGTCTCTGAGGCAATGGGGACAAAATTGTAGTGGTGATCAAGGTCTCCATATTTACGTGACTTGGCTCCCCCCCAACCCTCCCCCTCTCACTCTCCCCCCCCCTACCCACCCCCTATCCCCCACCCCCCCCAAGCCCTCCCTCCTCCACCAGTCTCCCTGTACCAGATCCCCCCAGCTCCCACTCACCCCAGATCCCACAGGTCTCCCCCAGAGGAGAAGCAGAAGAGAGTCAGTTTCAGGTGATGTACTCAAACATAGATGGGATCACAAGCAAGACAAGTGAACTAAGGGAAAGAGCACAAGAAGTGAACCTGATGTAATCGAACTCACTGAAACAAAACTCTCTGGAATCATAACGAATGCCGTGTTTCCCCAGGAGTACACAATAATAAGGAAAGAGAGGGAAAGTAGGGGAGGAGGCGGAGTGGCGCTACTCATGAGAAAGGAACGGAATTTTAAGGAGATGGCTATCCAAGGCTGTGAGGGGGTCAGAGACTACATTGCAGGCACCATGACAATGGGAGGACCAAGAATAGTAGTAGCAGTAATATATAACCCTCCACCAAATGACAGAAGACCCAGTCAAGAGTATGAAAACAACAACATGGCAGTTAACACTATAATTGAGAGGGCAGCCTCTGCTGCCTGTAGAAATAGATCCCACCTGCTCATCATGGGCGACTTCAATCACGGAAGGATTGACTGGGAGAACAAGGAACCGCATGGAGGCGAGGATACGTGGAGAGCCAAACTATTGGAGGTGGTGACTAGAAACTTTTTAACCCAGCATGTCAGAGAACCCACAAGGACGAGAGGCATTGACGAACCAGCGAGACTCGACCTAGTCTTCACTCTGAACGACTCCGACACAAGATAAATCGGTTTTGAGGACCCAGTAGGAATGAGCGACCACAGTGTACTGGTGTTTGAGTACCTGATTGAAGAAGGGTTATTGAACTCGAGGAGGGATACCGAAATCAAAAGGTTAGCATACCGAAAGGGAAACTATGAGGGGATAAGAAAATTCCTAACAGATATAGCATGGGAAACAGAGCTCAGCGGAAAGTGACATATATGTGACAGTTAATAAGTTTTATTTGTATTGATCACTTTAAGTGCGCTTAAGTGTTTTGTTTTTTAAGCATTTTCCTTTCTTTGATAGGCAATTATATTCAGTATGAGTTCTTTGTTTACTGGTTATTTAATTGTGATTTCTGTTTTTTCTTTTAGATCTGATGATGAATACGAGAAGTATTCGAAACGTTTTGCATTTTAAAATAAAGAATCTGAAACAAGATGTTCAGTATATCCCTGGTTTTCTTATTCATCTTATATATATATATATATATATATATATATATATATATATATATATATATATATATATATATATATATATATATATATATATATATATATATATATTTATATTTATGTCGTACCTAGTAGCCAGAACGCACTTCTCGGCTTACTATGCA
The DNA here is from genome assembly GCF_040958095.1 of Procambarus clarkii. Classification (NCBI taxonomy): domain Eukaryota; kingdom Metazoa; phylum Arthropoda; class Malacostraca; order Decapoda; family Cambaridae; genus Procambarus; species Procambarus clarkii. The sequence continues at coordinate 23,667,326 of NC_091151.1, read as the reverse complement.
AGGCCCGATTTGCCTAATAAGCCAAGTTTTCCTGAATTAATATATTTTCCCCATTTTTTTCTTGTGAAATGATAAAGCTACCCATTTCATTATGTATGAGGTCAATTTTTTTTTATTGGAGTTAAAATTAACGTAGATATATGACCGAACCTAACCAACACTACCTAAGCAGGCGATGAGTCACAATAACGTGGCTGAAGTATTCTGACCAGACCACACACTAGAAATTGAAGGGACGACGACGTTTCGGTCCGTCCTGGACCATTCTCAAGTCGATTGTGTCAACCCTACCTAACATAACCTAACCTATCTTTATAGGTTAGGTTAGGGTAGGTAGCCGAAAAAGTTAGATTAGGTTAGGTTAGGTACTCGAAAAACAATTAATTCATGAAAACTTGGCTTATTAGGCAAATCGGGCCTTGAATAGTAGGTCGAGAAGTGCGTTTTGGCTACTAGGTACATATATATATGACATACGGTACGACATATATATATATATATATATGTCGTACCTATTAGCCAGAACGCACTTCTCGGCCTACTATGCAAGGCCCGATTTGCCTAATAAGCCAAGTTTTCCTGAAATAATACATTTTCTCCAATTTTTTTCTTATGAAATGATAAAGCTACCCATTTCATTATGTAAGAGGTCAATTTGTTTCTATTGGAGTTAAAATTAACGTAGATATATGACCGAACCTAACCAACCCTACCTAACCTAACCTAACCTATCTTTATAGGTTAGGTTAGGTTAGGTAGCTGAAAAAGTTAGGTTAGGTTAGGTAGGTTAGGTAGTCGAAAAACAATAATTTCATGAAAACTTGGCTTATTAGGAAAATCGGGCCTTGCATAGTAGGCAGAGAAGTGCGTTCTGGCTACTAGGTACGACATATATATATATATATATATATATATATATATATATATATATATATATATATATATATATATATATATATATATATATATGTCGTACCTAGTAGCCAGAGCTCACTTCTCAGCCTACTATGCAAGGCTCGATTTGCCTAATAAGACAAGTTTTCCTGAATTAATATATTTTCTCTATTTTTTTTCTTATGAAATGATAAAGCTACCCATTTCATTATGTATGAGGTCAATTTTTTTTATTTGAGTTAAAATTAACGTAGATATATGACCGAACCTAACCAACCCTACCTAACCTAACCTAACCTATCTCTATAGGTTAGGTTAGGTTAGGTAGCCGAAAAAGTTAGGTTAGGTTAGGTTAGGTAGGTTAGGTACTCGAAAAACAATTAATTCAAGAAAACTTGGCTTATTAGGCAAATCGGGCCTTGCATAGTAGGCTGAGAAGTGCGTTCTGGCTACTAAGTACGACATATGTATGTATATATATATATATATATATATATATATATATATATATATATATATATATTTATATATATATATATATATATATATATATATATATATATATATATATATATATATATATATATATATATATATGTCGTACCTAGTAGCTAGAACGCACTTCTCAGCCTACTTTGCAAGGCCCGATTTGCCTAATAAGCCAAGTTTTCCTGAATTAATATATTTTCTCTAATTTTTTTCTTATGAAATGCTAAAGCTACCCATTTCATTATGTATGAAGTCAATTTTTTTTTATTTGAGTTAAAATTAACGTAGATATATGACCGAACCTAACCAACCCTACCTAACCTAACCTATCTCTATAGGTTAGGTTAGGTTAGGTAGCCGAAAAAGTTAGGTTAGGTTAGGTTAGGTAGGTTAGGTACTCGAAAAACAATTAATTCATGAAAACTTGGCTTATTAGGCAAATCGGGCCTTGCATAGTAGGCTGAGAAGTGCGTTCTGGCTACTAAGTACGACATATGTATGTATATATATATATATATATATATATATATATATATATATATATATATATATATATATATATATATGTATATATGTATATATATATATATATATATATATATATATATATATATATACATATATATATATATATATATGTATATATGTATATATATATATATATATATATATATATATATATATATAATATATATATATATATATATATATATATATATATATATATATATATATATATATATATATATATATATATATATATATATATATATATATATATATATATGTCGTACCTAGTAGCCAGAACTCACTTTTCAGCCTACTATGCAAGGCCCGATTTGCCTAATAAGCCTAGTTTTCATGAATTAATGTTTTTTCGACAACCTAACCTACCTAACCTAACCTAACCTAACGTTTTCGGCTACCTAACCTAACCTAACCTATAAAGATAGGTTAGGTTAGGTTAGGTAGGGTTGGTTAGGTTCGGTCATATATCTACGTTAATTTTAACTCCAATAAAAAAAAATTGACCTCATACATAATGAAATGGGTAGCTTTATCATTTCATAAGAAAAAAATTAGAGAAAATATATTAATTCAGTAAAACTTGGCTTATTAGGCAAATCGGGCCTCGCATAGTAGGCTGAGAAGTGAGTTCTGGCTACTAGGTACGACATATATATATATATATATATATATATATATATATATATATATATGTCGTACCTAGTAGCCAGAACTCACTTCTCAGCCTACTATTCAAGGCCCGATTTGCCTAATAAGCCAAGTTTTCCTGAATTAATATATTTACTATAATTTTTTCCTTATGAAATGATAAAGCAACCCTTTTCTCTATGTATGAGGTCAATTTTTTTTTATTGGAGTTAAAATTAACGTAGATATATGACCGAACCTAACCAACCCTACCTAACCTAACCTAACCTATATTTATAGGTAAGGTTAGGTTAGGTAGCCAAAAAAAGCTAGGTTAGGTTAGGTTAGGTAGGTTAGGTAGACGAAAAAACATTAATTCATGAAAACTTGGCTTATTAGGCAAATCGGGCCTTGAATAGTAGGCTGAGAAGTGCGTTCTGGCTATTAGGTACGACATATATATATATATATATATATATATATATATATATATATGTCGTACCTAGTAGCCAGAACGCACTTCTCAGCCTACTATGCAAGGCCCGATTTGCCTAATAAGCCAAGTTTTCATGAATTAATTGTTTTTCGACTACCTAACCTACCTAACCTAACCTAACCTAACTTTTTCAGCTACCTAACCTAACCTAACCTATAAAGATAGGTTAGGTAGGGTTGGTTAGGTTCGGTCATATATCTACGTTAATTTTAAGTCCAATTAAAAAAAATTGACCTCATACATAATGAAATGGGTAGCTTTATCATTTCATAAGAAAAAAATTAGAGAAAATATATTAATTCATGAAAACCTGGCTTATTAGGCAAATCGGGCCTTGCATATTAGGCTGAGAAGTGCGTTCTGGCTACTAGGTACGACATATATATATATATATATATATATATATATATATATATATATATATATATATATATATATATATATATATATATATATATATATATATATATATATATATATATATATATATGTGTGTGTGTGTGTGTATATCACGAAAATAAACACGTGATTAAGAATGTGACAATGTCAGACCACGGAGGAAAAATGAAACAGGAATTTCCTTAAGTACTTTCGTATATTAAATACATCTTCAAAAGGTCCAAACTTCTCTTGAAGGTCCACGGAGGTCCAAAAGAAGGTTCTTTTTTCCTTCGTGGTCTGACATTGTCATATATATATATGTCGTACCTAGTAGCCAGAACGCACTTCTCAGCCTACTATGCAAGGCCCGATTTGCATAATAAGCCAAGTTTTCATGAATTAATTGTTTTTCGGCTACCTAACCTAACCTAACCTAACTTTTTCGGCTACCTAGGGTTGGTTAGGTTCGGTCATATATCTACGTTAATTTTAACTCCAATAAAAAAAATTGACCTCATACATAATGAAATGGGTAGCTTTATCATTTCATAAGAAAAAAATAGAGAAAATATATAAATTCAGTAAAACTTGGCTTATTAGGCAAATCGGGCCTTGCATAGTAGGCCGAGAAGTGCGTTCTGGCTACTAGGTACGACATATATATATATACATATATATATATATATATATATATATATATATATATATATATATATATATATATATATATATATATATATATATATATATATATATATTGTTTATAATATATATATATATATATATATATATAATGACGTGGGAGTGGCCGGAAGTGCCTACGGTGTACTATCTATGTGAAAACTTATCAAAACAGGTGGGTTGGCAGTGTGGAGTCATGGAGGCTGTAGTGAGGGGCCAGGATGGACCCTGCAGGCCTCCCATAGTGAGGGGAGGTGGGGGGTGAGTGAGGGGTGTTGTGTGGTCAGGAGAGAGAGGTGGGGGTTACGCATGTGCCAAATAGTGTTTTGTGTTTTTCTTTTTTGAAAGTTTTGTTGAACAAGTTACGTTGTCAGCGATAATTGGCGCAACATATCTATCATATTGTGAGTACATCACACGTGCAGTGAGTCAGATTACAAGTGTGTGATTCATTCATTATTGTGCAGTGATATACGGGGAAATTATACCAGTGTTAGTGTCGCCCTGACCCCCGCCCCCACCCAGCGCCCAGGCCGGGAAGTACCTGCTCTCCCCCTCCAACCCACCCCACCACGTCGCCTCCCCACCCCACGAGGCCACCTTGCCACCCGCCGGGAGGCTCCCATGTGTGTCTACGCCACCCACCCACCCAATGTATACCCACATATTGTGTAGTGGGTGTATACCCACACTTTGTATAGAGGTGGTATATGTATTACCACTCACCTGAGTAGTAAGTGCCACGGCCAGCTGATCACCCCCCCAGCCTCCAACCGCCGCCCACCCTCCAGTCTCCACCCGCCGTCCACCTTCCCGCCCAGCGCCCGTCCAGCGCCCGCCCATGTCGCAGCTCTCAACAGATAGCCAGGCTTCTCCAAGCCAAGATGAGCCATCAAACAGGGGTAGACAAGGTAGATGTCAGACGTGTGACCGGGTATGCTATATCCGGTTGAGTGACGATAATGTGCGCCTTCATTACCACAACGGAGCCAGGTGTTTGGGTTCTGGGCGCCCTCCCAGGGAGAACACCAATCAACAGCCCACACGGCCCGTAAGGCAAAACACCTCCCAGACCTTCTTTCCCACAGAAAATTTATTAGAAGCTATCAAAGCAACATCGGCCAGAACCTTGCAACACATCCCCAAAGCAGCCCGCCCCCATGCAGCAGCCAAATTATCTGCCCTCCTGAGAAAGGTCAACGACTCTCCTGGAACGACCCAAGCATGGCACAACCTCCTAATGTTTGGCAACATATGTCTAGCCACCCCTGCAAGGAGAGACAAAACCTTAGTTGCCTCAGTCATCAAAGCTATAAATGATTTTCCCAGGGAGGACAACCAGGTGCGCCTTCCCACTCGCGCGAGAAACACCCACGGCAGGAAGAGCATCAGTGGCATATCCGAGACATCAAAAATCAGAACATCAGTCACCAAGAAAATAGAAGAAGGAAACACTATTGGCGCAATACGAGTCATCACCAGTGAGGACTCAATTGCCGACAGAGATGCCGCAACAGCTCAAGCCCTAAGGGAGAAACACCCACCCAGGGCTCCGCGTGAGGACGACATTGTACAAGTGGGGGCTACCGGAGCAGAACCTCTCTGGGTGGCTGAATCTGTGGTCCATAAAGCAGCCATGTCCTTCCCTACAGGATCAGCAGGTGGGTTCACAGGACTAAAACCCAACCACCTCAAGCAAATGCTCAACCCTGCACTGGGTGACATTGCAAAGAACCTCTTGGTGGAACTAACCAGATTCACCAACACATGTCTAGCTGGCAACATACCAGCGTCCATAAGACCTATCTTTTTTGGAGCATCTCTCTGTGCTCTAAAGAAAAAGGATGGAGGGATCAGGCCAATAGCTGTGGGCAATTCTCTCCGGCGTCTCGTCGCAAAGGCAGCTGCAAGAACAGTTAGTGATTCAGCGGCCAACATGCTGAAGCCAAAACAGCTCGGGTTTGGCATTCCACAAGGGTGTGAGGTGGCAGCCCATGCAGCTCGAGGCTTCATCGCCAACATCACAGACGAAAAGGCCCTTATCAAGCTAGATTTCAAAAATGCCTTCAATTTGGTGCGGAGGGATGCTGTACTCCGTGCGGTTCATAGTCATTTCCCTTCCCTCTACCCTTTTGTACATTCATGCTACAGTATGGATCTTATGCTACTTTTTGGCGAACATGAAATTGACTCGCGAGAAGGCGTCCAACAGGGTGACCCCCTTGCTCCTCTCCTTTTCTGCTTAGTCATCAAACAAGTCACAGAGGGCCTGTCCAGCGAGCATAACATCTGGTTCTTGGATGATGGTACCCTAGCTGGTTCCCAAGACTCCCTCCTGGAGGACATCAGAAAAATCCAGGAGCAAGGTGCAGTTTTAGGCTTCACCCTGAACCCTTCTAAATGTGAAATAATATGTTCCAACCAGGGCATCGTAGAGAGAATAGAGGGTCTTCTGCCAAATATCCATAAAACTAAACCTGAAGACAGCACACTCCTAGGAGCTCCCCTGGGGTTGAAAGCCATCGATGACGTCCTTGATAAGAAAATCGCCGACCTTAAGAGGATGGATGGGAGGATTGAGGATATTGATGCTCATGATGCACTCTACCTCATCACCAGATGTCTGTCCCTCCCCAGGTTAACCTACTTTCTGAGGTGTTCACCATCTTACAGTAGCCAAAAACTAAGTGAGTATGACCGGTTACTGAAATCAATGCTAGAAAAAGCCCTTAACCTCTCTCTCGATGACCTACAGTGGAAACAAGCCTCTCGTCCCGTAAGACTTGGGGGCCTCGGAGTTCGAACAGCAACGCAAATCGCTGTTCCAGCCTTCCTGTCCTCCTTATCAGCATCCGACGACCTTGTGAAGGAAATTCTACCTGCCCACTTACATCAGCTGGCAGGTGTACATGATCCCAATTTTACACGCTGTGCCACAGAGTGGGCCTCTCGTGCAGGCCTATCACCTCAACCACCATCCCCAAAAGCCCACAAGCAATCCAGCTGGGATGGTCCCATTGTAGACCAAGTTGCTGCAGAGTGCCTGGGTGCTGCAACAACACAACACGACATTGCTCGCCTCACAGCAGTAGCAGCACCACATGCAGGGGATTTCCTGTTAGCAACCCCAATGTCGGCAACTGGCACGCGTCTCACACCACACGCCCTCCGAATTGCTGTGGCCCTCCACCTTGCTGCCCCAATCCACACCAGATATAGGTGTATTTGCGGCGAGGTGGTGGCTGACAGGTAAGGCCACCATGGCCTACTCTGCCAAAGCACAGGGGGATGGCACTCGAGGCACAGTGAAGTTAACGACATCATCAAGAGGAGCCTCACCACAGCTGGATGCCCAGCTGAAAGAGAGCCCCGTTACCTAACGCCCCGTAACTCTGATGCTCTTATTGGTCGCCCGGATGGTATCACAGTGAACCCCTGGAAGAATGGCAAGCAGTTGGTATGGGACTACACGTGCGTATCAACCCTGGCTAACACCTACATTAACCTCAGTGTTGCACAACCAGGTGGCGCTGCCACCCACAGGGAAGCAGCCAAATCCCTTAAGTATAGAGAACTGGATCACCACTACAATTTTGTCCCCATTGCTTCTGAGACACTCGGAGCCTGGGGTAAAAGTGCTACCAGTTTTTTGAAGGAACTGGGTTCTAGGCTCATTGAAACAACAAGGGACCCAAGAGCTGCAAGCTTTCTTTTCCAGCGCCTCAGTGTGGCGATACAGAGGGGAAATGCGCACTGCATCCAGGGTTCCTGCCCGCCATCTGAGGAGCTGGAGGAACTCGACAACCTATGATAACTATCTTTGTAACCCATATGTAACTCCTTTTTTGTAACAAAGTTCAAATAAAATAAAGTAAATATATATGTGTACATACAAAAGAATGGGGGTGGTAGGAGAAGATAATATTAGTGTTCAGTGAGAAACCACAAGGTCTCCTCTGAATACTTTTTATTTTCTTCTCCGAGGCTATGGGTCCCCACATTGGCACCAGAGGTGGTACCCTCACAAACTTTAAAAACAACAAAAAAAAAAATTTATATATATATATATATATATATATATATATATATATATATATATATATATATATATATATATATATATATATATATATATATATATATATATATATATATATATATATGACAATGTCAGACCACGGAGGAAAAATGAAACAGGAAATTTCCTTAAGTACTTTCGTATATTAAATACATCTTCAGAAGGTCATTTTACAGATCGAGTGATGGGTATAAATAGGCAGGAAGGAGTGGTGAAGTAAGGTGAGGTACAATACTTGGACAACGCAGACGGCCCATTGGCCCATCAGATGCACCCAATTGGCACATCCGATGTAGCCCAATGGCCCATCTGATACAGCAGACATACAAGCATAATATATAGGTAATTATAACATAAAGAAGTAAATATATACAATAAATTAGTGAGACAAATGTTTTTCAATGATTCTACTTAAATCGCCCTTTAGCTGATCTATTAGAAATGGATCTAAGTTATATAGACCACTGCTAATATTCAAATTACTTTCTTTGGTGATCTGTATCAAAGCAGATTCAATTATGTTTCTGTTATAGGTGCTTTTACAATTTGTTATTGAAGAAGCACTCTCCCAATCAATTTGATGAGCTTTTTCTGACAAATGCACAAACAAAGCATTAGACAATTGGCCATGTCTTACAGAGTATTTATGTTGCGATATTCTACATTTTAAATCTAATTTATTTAGATTTAAAATGTAGAATATCGCAACATAAATACTCTGTAAGACATGGCCAATTGTCTAATGCTTTGTTTGTGCATTTGTCAGAAAAAGCTCATCAAATTGATTGGGAGAGTGCTTCTTCAATAACAAATTGTAAAGCACCTATAACAGAAACATAATTGAATCTGCTTTGATACAGATCACCAAAGAAAGTAATTTGAATATTAGCAGTGGTCTATATAACTTAGATCCATTTCTAATAGATCAGCTAAAGGGCGATTTAAGTAGAATCATTGAAAAACATTTGTCTCACTAATTTATTGTATATATTTACTTCTTTATGTTATAATTACCTATATATTATGCTTGTATGTCTGCTGTATCAGATGGGCCATTGGGCTTCATCGGATGTGCCAATTGGGTGCATCTGATGGGCCAATGGGCCGTCTGCGTTGTCCAAGTATTGTACCTCACCTTACTTCACCACTCCTTCCTGCCTATTTATACCCATCACTCGATCTGTAAAATGACCTTCTGAAGATGTATTTAATATACGAAAGTACTTAAGGAAATTTCCTGTTTCATTTTTCCTCCGTGGTCTGACATTGTCACATTCTTAATCACGTGTTTATTTTCGTGATATACACACACATATATATATATATATATATATATATATATATATATATATATATATATATATATATATATATATATATATATATATATATATATATATATATTTGGCTGTTGATTGCTGGTGTTGACTTCTTGATGTGTAGTGCCTCGCAAACGTCAAGCCGCCTGCTATCGCTGTATCTATCGATGATTTCTGTGTTGTTATATATATATATATATATATATATATATATATATATATATATATATATATATATATATATATATATATATATATATGTCGTACCTAGTAGCCAGAACGCACTTTTCAGCCTACTATGCAAGGCCCGATTTGCCTAATAAGCCAAGTTTTCATGAATTAATTGTTTTTCGACTACCTAACCTACCTAACCTAACCTAACCTAACTTTTTCGGCTACCTAACCTAACCTAACCTATAAAGATAGGTTACGTTAGGTTAGGTAGGGTTGGTTAGGTTCGGTCATATATCTACGTTAATTCTAACTCCAATAAAAAAAAATTGACCACATACATAATGAAATGGGTAGCTTTATCATTTCATAAGAAAAAAATTATAGAAAATATATTAATTCAGGAAAACTTGGCTTATTAGGCAAATTTGGCCTTGCATAGTAGGCTGAGAAGTGCGTTCTGGCTTCTAGGTACGACATATATATATATATATATATATATATATATATATATATATATATATATATATATGTCGTACCTAGTAGCCAGAACTCACTTCTGAGCCTACTATGCAAGGCCCGATTTGCCTAATAAGCCAAGTTTTCATGAATTAATTGTTTTTCGACTACCTAACCTACCTAACCTAACCTAACCTAACTTTTTCGGCTACCTAACCAAACCTAACCTATAAAGATAGGTTAGGTTAGGTTAGGTAGGGTTGGTTAGGTTTGGTCATATATCTACGTTAATTTTAACTCCAATAAAAATAATTGACCTCTTACATAATGATATGGGTTGCTTTATCATTTCATAAGAAAAAAATTAGAGAAAATATATTAATTCATGAAAACTTGGCTTATTACGCAAATCGGGCCTTGCATTGTAGGCTGAAAAGTGAGTTCTGGCTACTAGGTACGACATATATATATATATATATATATATGTCGTACCTAGTAGCCAGAACTCACTTCTCAGCCTACTATGCGAGGCCCGATTTGCCTAATAAGCCAAGTTTTACTGAATTAATATATTTTCTCTAATTTTTTTCTTATGAAATGATAAAGCTACCCATTTCATTATGTATGAGGTCAATTTTTTTTTATTGGAGTTAAAATTAACGTAGATATATGACCGAACCTAACCAACCCAACCCTACCTAACCTAACCTAACCTATCTTTATAGGTTAGGTTAGGTTAGGTAGCCGAAAACGTTAGGTTAGGTTAGGTTAGGTAGGTTAGGTTGTCGAAAAAACATTAATTCATGAAAACTAGGCTTATTAGGCAAATCGGGCCTTGCATAGTAGGCTGAGAAGTGAGTTCTGGCTACTAGGTACGACATATATATATACATATATATATATATATATATATATATATATATATATATATATATATATATATATATATATATATATATATATATATATATATATATATATATATATACATATATATATATATATATATATATACATATATATATCTCGTACCTAGTAGCCAGAACGCAATTCTCTGCCTACTATGCAAGGCCCGATTTGCCTAATAGACAAAGTTTTCCTGAATTAATATATTTTCTCTAATTTTTTTCTTACGAAATGATAAAGCTACCCATTTCATTATGTATAAGGTCAATTTTTTTTTATTGGAGTTAAAATTAATGTAGATATATGACCGAACCTAACGAACCCTACCTAACCTAACCTATCTTTATAGGTTAGGTTAGGTTAGGTAGCAGAAAAAGTTAGGTTAGGTTAGGTAGGTTAGGTAGTCGAAAAACAATTAATTCATAAAAACTTGGCTTATTAGGCAAATCGGGCCTTGCATAGTAGGCCGAGAAGTGCGTTCTGGCTACTAGGTACGACATATATATATATATATATATATATATATATATATATATATATATATATATATATATATATATATATATATATATATATATATATGTAT